>NW_021704228.1:32148-34423 GCF_003719485.1 Trypanosoma conorhini | reverse complement strand
CGGCCATCGTCGGTTGGCGTACATGTATGCAGCAATAACTTTGGCGCTGGGCGTCGCCATAGCGGCTGTGTGCCGTCGCGCCTTTTCCTAGCGTCTGCGTGGGGCTTTCCTCCCGGCTGCCTGCGGGTGCGGCAATTTCCCCTGCAGCAGCAACACGCGATGGGGGGGGGGGGCCAGGGCCCGCGTGTGGGGCAACAGAAGGGGCCGGCCTTGTGCCCCTGCGGCGGCGGCGGCGGCACGTGCGGGCTGCAGCGCACAGTGACGGTGAAGGGGAGGGAAGGTGACGGGGGTGGAAGAAGTGCCGGTGTGCGGCGGCGGTGAACCCTCGCGGCGTTCCTCCTCCACAGCGCTCTTTTTTGTTGGTTTGCGGATGCGTCGAGTTCCCCCTCGGCCGCTGCCAGCAGCAGGGCCCTTGACAATTTCCGCCTCTTCTGCGCTCTCTCTTTCTCTCCCTGCGCTTCTCTGTTTCCCCGCCGCGCGTGCTCCGCATGACCGCCCATCATTACGATTGCTTCCTCTCTTGGCCACTGTGTCTCTGCACACGTGTAGCTGCATCGCCTTCCTGAGGAAGATTGTGAAGATGGCATTTTTGTCTTTCTGCTAGGATAGTAGAAGCTGAGTTCGAGCGCCCTTGCCGGAGCCGTCCCCAAAGATGTGTTAGGAGCGGAGCGGCCGCAACGCATGCTCTTCCAGACGCATTCCGCCGTGTCAGAGCCCCAGTTTGAAAGCGAGGCGAAGCAAAGTAAACTAAAAAGCCGATGCCGCTCCCTCCTCCGACGCACTGGCGGCATCACCCGCATCTTCGTTGCAGGGCGAGGCCCGATCAGGACTTGGCTGGGCCGCACTGGGACTGAGCCAGCCGTTTGCTAAAGTAGGGGTCGGGCCACCCGATCCCTCCAGGCCGCATTTGGCTCGTCCGGCCGCGAAGGCCGCAGAGGGTGCGCCCCAGCGTGCCCCCTCGCACAAGCTGCTTCTCAACAACCACGGCGTGGCTCTCCACCTTGGCCCGCCCCTGCCGCGGAATCTGCCAGCGTGGGCGCTCTGTTCTGCGCTCAGTGGCAAAGGTGGAGGACGCGCAGATTGACGCGCTCTCGCAGCGGCGGCCGGGGCTGTGGAGAATACGAGGTTCTCGCGCGCAGTGCGCTAAGGGCCTCGCGAATCGCATCCGCAGTTGGGGGGCGAACGTATTTCATGCTTTGTCGTCATGTGCACACCCGAAACGCCTCCCCACCAGTTGTCGTGAAGCTGCATTTCGGGCACACGTTTTTTTTTTATATTTTGCCCCTCCGGCGCGTCCGCCAGGGGCCCTTTGGCCGTCCTTAGAGCCTGCGCCTTGCTGAGGCCACGGTGTCTAATCACAATGCGTGTTCTCGCGCAGATGCTCGCCCGGCGCACACACCTTGAAGCAGACAGGACAAAACAATGCCTGGTCTGCTCAGACTGCCAGTGGAACAACTGCGTATCTGAGGGAGAGATGGGTTCCCTGAGGAGGTGGGTCCTCTACTTTCGGGGCGGTGGCTAACACCACTGACACTTTTGGGGGCTCTGTTGACTGCGTGACGATGCGGCGCAGCCAACCAAAGCGCCGCTGCGACACTGCGCCAGAATAGACCCCCCAGCACGCGTCAGCGAAGCTGTTTGTGGAGTCGTGCGATCAACGAGGCGCCGGCGCTGGCTGTCGGCTCCTGCGGGGACTCGGTGGCGTCCTCAGTTTTTGTGTGCGTCGGCGGAGAATGGCGATGAGGATGGCCGTCATCCACGCCGGTGCGTCCTGAAATTATCCCATCGCCTCTTTTGCAACCTCAGGAGCCGCGGCGTTTCTTTGGGGCTCCCTCGACGCACGCGGGAGGCTTCCCGCTGCCGTTTTGCCGCACTTGGTGCTGCGCCCGATGCTGCTGCCGGACTTTGCGTCTGACGAGCCGGCGGGGGACTGCGTGGTGGAGGTGTACGCCGTATTTGTGGGAACCATGTCGCCTGCTGAGGTATGCCAGGCTGTGGAGAAGCTGCTGCGCGGCCGTGCGCTGCCGTAGCGGAGTGCCCGCTGATGCCGCAAATGTACCTGCTTGCTCCCCAATTGCTGGCTCCCTCCGTGGCCGCTGCTTCCGCCGGCCGCTTGCGTCACGGAGACCCGCAGCGTGCGTGGGTGGCTCGTTCCGCACCAGCAGCACTTGCTCCTCTTTTCCTCCTGCACTTTTAGTTGCCGCTCTTTTTTCGCCGCTTGGCGTCAGCGCGTACAGGCAAAGCTAGAATGAATTTTGCGTCTAGGCGACAGTCG
>NW_021704228.1:8642-32123 GCF_003719485.1 Trypanosoma conorhini | reverse complement strand
GTACATGTATGCAGCAATAACTTTGGCGCTGGGCGTCGCCATAGCGGCTGTGTGCCGTCGCGCCTTTTCCTAGCGTCTGCGTGGGGCTTTCCTCCCGGCTGCCTGCGGGTGCGGCAATTTCCCCTGCAGCAGCAACACGCGATGGGGGGGGGCCCAGGGCCCGCGTGTGGGGCAACAGAAGGGGCCGGCCTTGTGCCCCTGCGGCGGCGGCGGCGGCACGTGCGGGCTGCAGCGCACAGTGACGGTGAAGGGGAGGGAAGGTGACGGGGGTGGAAGAAGTGCCGGTGTGCGGCGGCGGTGAACCCTCGCGGCGTTCCTCCTCCACGGCGCTCTTTTTGTTGGTTTGCGGATGCGTCTAGTTCCCCCTCGGCCGCTGCCAGCAGCAGGGCCATTGACAATTTCCGCCTCTTCTGCGCTCTCTCTTTCTCTCCCTGCGCTTCTCTGTTTCCCCGCCGCGCATGCTCCGCATAAGCGCTGAATGCGCGTACGCTCGCTGACCTGGCAATCTGCCGACTTCCTTCTCTGGGGTATGCGTCCGCTCTCTCTCTCTCTCTCTCTCTCTCTTCCTCTCTGTGCGTCGGTGTATTTGCCTTCTTTTTTTTTGTCTCCGTGGCATCAGCAGCTTGTCTCTTTCTGTGTGAGTGGCGAGAGCGTGGCGGATGTCTGGCGGGGCCCCACTGCCGCCGTCGCAGATGGACCTGGCGAAGGTGGTGGAGGTGCAGTTTGAGGTGTTCAAGGAGAAGCAGATTAAGGACTACGCCGTGTGTCTCGTGGAGCAGGCCAAGTCCTACGAGCGCGGCCAGCCGGTGCGGGGGGGCATCAACGACCTGCGCATGGGAACCACCGACTTTGAGTTCGCCTGCGAGACGTGCCACCGGAAGCACCCGGAGTGCCCGGGCCACTTCGGCTACATCGATCTCGCCGAGCCCGTCTTCAACATCGGCCTCTTTGACATCGTGCTGCAGGTGCTGAAGTGCGTGTGCAAGTCCTGCGGCGCCCTCCTCCTGGACACCAGCGACCCGGAGGTGCACAAGCGGCTGCAGCACCTCGCCGGCGTCAATCGACTGCGGCAGGTGGCGAAGATGTGCGGCATGAAGTGTCGCATGTCCACCGACGCCGCGGCGGAGGCGGCGGAGGCGGCGGCGGCGCGCGGCTGCGGTGCCACGCAGCCCCGCATCGGCCGCTTCCTCGGCATCTACCCCGGCCTCGTCATCAAGGCGACGCTGGAGGAGCAGGACATGGTGTGGCACGCCGACACGGCGCGGCAGGTGCTCGACCGCATCTCCGACGAGGACGCGCGGGTGATGGGCTTCGACCCCCTGCGCTGCCACCCGCGCGACCTCGTGCTGACCGTCCTGCCGGTGCCCCCGCCGCAGGTGCGGCCCGCCATCGCCTTCGGCAGCCTCAAGTCGGACGACGAGCTCACGCACCAGATCATGTCCATCGTGAAGCGCAACAACCAGCTGCGGAAGGACAAGGAGTCGGACGTGCAGGCGGCGGTGGACCGCAGCCGGGCGCTGCTGCAGGAGCACGTGGCGACGTACTTCAACAACGCCTCCACCTACTACAAGCCGACGAAGGTGAACGACACGAAGAAGCTCAAGTCACTGACGGAGCGCCTCAAGGGAAAGTACGGCCGCCTGCGCGGGAACCTGATGGGCAAGCGCGTGGACTTTTCCGCCCGCACCGTCATCACCGGTGACCCAAACATCGACGTGGACGAGGTGGGCGTGCCCTTCTCCGTCGCCATGACGCTGACCTTCCCGGAGCGCGTGAACGCCGTGAACAAGAAGCGGCTGACCGAGTTTGTGCGCCGGCCGGTGTACCCCTCCGCCAACTACATCCACCACCCGAACGGCACCACCACCAAACTCGCCCTGCGGCGGGACCGGTCGAAGGTGACGCTCAACGTTGGCGACGTCGTGGAGCGGCACGTCATCAACGGCGACGTGGTGCTCTTCAACCGGCAGCCGACGCTGCACCGCATGAGTATGATGGGGCACCGCGTGCGGGTGTTGAACTACAACACCTTTCGTCTCAACCTCTCCTGCACGACGCCGTACAACGCGGACTTTGACGGGGACGAGATGAACCTGCACGTGCCGCAGAGCCTCCTCACAAAGGCGGAGCTGATTGAGATGATGATGGTGCCGAAGAACTTTGTGTCCCCCAACAAGTCCGCCCCGTGCATGGGCATCGTGCAGGACAGCCTCCTCGGCAGCTACCGCCTCACAGACAAGGACACCTTCCTCGACAAGTACTTTGTGCAGAGCGTGGCGCTCTGGTTGGACCTCTGGCAGCTGCCGGTGCCGGCGATACTGAAGCCGCGCCCGCTGTGGACGGGCAAACAGGTCTTCTCCCTCATTCTGCCGGAGGTGAACCACCCGGCGACGCCGCAGGACCGGCCGCCGTTCCCGCACAACGACGCCAGCATCATGATCCGGCGCGGGCAGCTGCTTTGCGGACCCATCACGAAGGGCATCGTCGGCGCCGCCCCCGGCTCCCTCATCCACGTCATCTTCAACGAACGCGGCTCCGACGAGGTGGCGCGCTTCATCAACGGGGTGCAGCGCATCACGACCTTCTTCCTCATCAACTTCGGCTTCAGTGTCGGGGTGCAGGACACCGTCGCGGACGCCGACACGCTGCGGCAGATGAACGAGGTGCTGGTGAAGACGCGCGAGAACGTCGAGAAGATCGGGGCGGCGGCCAACAACCGCACACTCAACCGCAAGGCCGGCATGACGTTGCTGCAGTCCTTCGAGGCAGACGTGAACAGCGCGCTGAACAAGTGCCGCGAGGAGGCGGCCAAGAAGGCCCTGAGCAACGTGCGCCGCACCAACAGCTTCAAGGTGATGATTGAGGCGGGCAGCAAAGGGACGGACCTCAACATCTGCCAGATTGCCGTCTTCGTCGGGCAGCAGAACGTTGCGGGCAGCCGCATCCCGTTTGGCTTTCGCCGCCGCACCCTGCCGCACTTCATGCTGGACGACTACGGCGAGACCTCGCGCGGCATGGCAAACCGCGGCTACGTGGAGGGGCTCAAGCCGCACGAGTTCTTCTTCCACACGATGGCGGGGCGCGAGGGGCTGATTGACACGGCCGTCAAGACCTCCGACACCGGGTACCTGCAGCGCAAGCTCATCAAGGCTCTCGAGGACGTGCACGCCGCCTACGACGGCACGGTGCGCAACGCCAACCAGGAGCTCATTCAGTTTATGTACGGCGAGGACGGCCTGGACGGGGCCCGGATTGAGGGCGGGCAGCTCTTCCCGCTTCCCTTTCGCGACAACAAGGAGATGGAGGCCACGTACAAGTATGAGTACGACGAGACGGGTGCGTTTAACGAGAAGGTGGGTGGCGCCTACATGGACCCGCACGTGAAGCGGATGCTGCGCGCGGACCCGGAGAACGTGCGGAAGCTGCAGGGCGAGTTCGACCAGCTCACGGCCGACCGCGACTGGGCGCGCACGATGATGGACCTGGAGGAGCGGGAGAAGCTGAAGCTGAACCTGCCCGTCAACGTTGGCCGGCTCATCCAGAACGCGCGGAGCACCATGGGCAAGCGCAGCCAGGTCTCCAACCTCAGCCCCGTGACCATCATCGACCACGTGCGGCGGCTGCAGGACGACATGCTGAAGCTCTTTCCCTCCTACCACAAGGGCGTGGACGGCCGCATCCACAACGTGCTCAGCCGGCAGCGCATCGAGAACGCCCTGACGCTCTTTGGCGTCCACCTGCGTCAGCTGCTCGCCTCCAAGCGGGTGCTGCGGGAGTACAAACTCAACGACAAGGCCTTTGAGTACCTGCTGAGGGAGATACGCACCAAGTACCTGCAGTCGCTCGTCTCTCCTGGTGAGAACATTGGCGCGATCGCGGCGCAGTCCTGCGGGGAGCCGGCGACGCAGATGACACTCAACACATTTCACAATGCAGGTATTTCCTCCAAAAACGTCACGCTTGGCGTTCCCCGGCTGCTGGAGCTCCTCAATGTCTCGCGGCACCAGAAGCACGCGAGCATGAACGTCGCCCTGTACCCGCCCTGGGACAAGAAGCGCACCGCGCAGCAGGCGCAGCACCTCATCGAGTACTGCACCCTGGAAAGCGTCACGAAGCGCATCCAGTTCATCTACGACCCCGACCCACGGGAGACGGTGGTGGCGGCGGACCGCGCCATCCTGGAGCTGGAGTGGAGCGTCATGGACGAGAGCGATGAGCGGGCGCGGCTGCAGGAGGTGGAGAACGGCTCCCCTTGGATTGCGAGGCTCGAGCTCGACGCCGACATGTTTGTCGATAAGGCGCTCAACATGAAGGACGTCAAGCAGGCGATCCTGCGCGTGGACGACGGCTACGTGATAGAGACGGGCATGGCGAACGACACGAAGGAGCGGACGATACGCATGCGGCCCAAGAGGAACGACGGCGCCGACTCTATTCCGCGGCTCAAGCAGGCCATCCCGGAGCTGCTGGCGCGTGTGCACCTGCGCGGCATCCCCGGCGTGCGCAAGGCGCTCTTGAAGGACAAGACGACGTTCACCGTGGACCCCGCCACAGGGAAGATGACAGGGGAGAAGACGTGGCTGATTGACACGGATGGAACGGCGCTGCGCCGCACGTTCATTGGCATCGTGGACGAGAAGGGCAACAACATCATCAACGCCACCCGCACAAGCAGCAACAAGGTCCCTGAGGTCTGCAGCCTGCTCGGCATTGAGGCCGCGCGCTACAAGATGTTGCACGAGCTGCGGGAGGCCTACCTTGCCTACGGGCTGAACATTAACTACCGCCACTACACCATCCTGGTGGACACGATTTGTCAGCGGGGGTATTTGATGGCCGTCTCCCGCGTTGGCATCAACCGCTCGGAGATGTCTGGGCCGCTGATGCGCTGCTCGTTTGAGGAAACCGTGAAGGTTCTCATGGCCGCCGCCGCGTTTGGGGAGCGGGATCCCGTGCGTGGTGTGTCGGCGAACCTTGTGCTTGGGAACCAGGCCCGCATTGGCACCGGTCTCTTTGACCTCGTGCTGAACATGGCGGCCTTGCAGCAGGCGGTTCCGCAGGAGGACGCAGTGGCGCCCGGCAAGGACGTCAACGTCTACCACGGCCTTGCCTCCACGCAAAACCTGCCGTCGTCGATGCCGTACCGCGCCAAGCACCACGAGGCCACACCGTTTGTGAACGACGCGAGTATGTTCTTCCGCGAGGGCGGCGGCGGCGGCTCCTCGGCGGCGCCGTTCACCGCCTCAACGCTCTACGGTGGGGTGCACGAGGCGAGCGCGGCGCACTTCAGTCAGGCATACCCCGCGACGGGCATGGCGGAGCCGCGGGGGCGGGCCCCAAGTGCCTCGCAGGCGTACAGCGTGATGTCGTCGGCGAGCATGTACAACCCGGCCTCCATGCAGGTCCCCTCGGCGCTGCCCAGCAGCATGGACTACAGCGAGGCGTCCTCCTTTCATCTGCAGTCAAGCATGGCGATGCCGTCCGTCCACTCCTCCCCGCACTACGAGGGGCAGCAGGCGCTCGGCAACGGCCGCCTCGGCGGCCTCTCCCCGGCGTACGTGCCCTCCGTCATGTCGAGTGTGGCGGCGCAGCCGTACCAGTGCAGCGGCGACTCGGAGTCCCAGCAGTCGGCGTCGTACGTGCCGACACTCTCGCCCGCCTACTCGGCGTACACGGCGCGGCGCTCCGTGGCGGCGTCGCGCGCCAGCGCCTCACACGTCGACCCGCAGTCGCGGCCGCAGTTGGGGGAGGACTCGCCAAACTACGTGCCGACGTCGCCGGGGGCGCACGCCCTGCCGCCCCCCGTCGGTGACTTCTCCCCCGCAGAGGATGCGGAAGAGGAGGAGGAGGAGGAGCACCACTAGCAGCAAGGAGGCGGAACGCGGCGCTGAGAAGGATATTAAAACGAGAAGAGAGGAGGTGGCAGGAGATTATGCCTGCGAAAAGACATAGGAGAGAAGAAGTGGAAAGGAGAAGCTGCAATAGCGCGGCAGAAAGACACTCTTTCTTTGTTTGTTTCCCTGTCCGTATGTGTGCTGTTAACTGTGGGAGAGTAGAATTTGATAAGCGGCGTATATTTCTCCTCGTGCTCCTTTTTTTCCTTTTCCGGCGGCTGCCCTTCTCCCCTTCTGCCGCGTCTGCGGTGTCCACGCGCCGTGCGTGGACATCCCACGCACGCAGGGAGGGGGGCCCACTCAGGCGTTCCTTTACATCATTGCTGTCTTGCTGTATGACGTATTATTTTTATTCTTTTTTTTTTGCTTTCTTCCGTGCCTCTGCAAGCAGTGAGTCTCTTGTCCCTCTCACGCCTCCGGCTGCGGCTGCCCGCGCCGAATGCCTCGAGCGGAGGAGGAGGTGCGGAGTACGGCGGCCCTTCTCACGGAGCTGCAGCGCCTCCGCAGCGACCCGGTGCTCCGGCCGTACGTGGGCGGCAGTGCGCTGCGCCCGCCGACGCTGAGGGCGGCGGAGGGAACGCCCTCGCGACGGGAGGAGGGCGCGGAGTCCCTCGTGGCGTTTCAGACGCGCCTGAGCCGCGAGGAGGAAACTCGTCTGCGGAACTCACTAGAGGCCCAGCGAGCGTTTCAGCAGGCGCTGCAGTCGCTGGCGGCCTGCCGCGCCATCCCCGGCGCTGCTGCGGAGGGACGCACAAGAACAGATCCTCCTCCTCCTCCTGCTGCTCCTGCTGCGGGGCCCGCGGGGCTCTCGTTTGCCCCGCGCAGCGAGTCGGCGGTGGGGGAAAGGGCAGCGGAGAGGCTGCAGGACGCCGCGGCGACGATGCAGGAGAAGTTAGCGTTGCGAGACCGCACGATTCAACGGCTGCAGACGGAACTAGACGAAACACGAGCCATGTACGAGGCTGAAATCGCTCGCATGCGGGCGGCCCACGCGCAGTGGAGGCACGAGGCAGAGCGGGAGGCGGCGGAGCTGAAGACGCAACTGACGCAATGGGATCTTGTAGGACATTCAACTGTCAGCGCAACCGCGGACTCGGCGGAGTTCCTGGAGGCGCTCGAATTCAAGGAACGCCTGCTGCAGGAGATGCAGGACGCCTTTCAGCGCGCATCGGAGGAGTGGAAGAGCGACACCGCGCGCACCGTGGCGGAACTCCGCCTGACCGCAGAGCAGGAAGTGCGCGGCGTGGTTAACAAAGCCAAGGGTCTCGTGGAGGAGTTGCAGACGGCGCTGAGCGCATTGGCCACCTGTCGCCCTTGCCCCACCGCGCCCCTCACTGCGGACGTGGCGGAACGCCTGTTGCAGGAGGAGGCCACGTTGTTGTCATCGTGGGAGGAAAAACTCCGTGAACACGTGCGCACGGCGGTGAGGCGTGCCGTGCGGGGCCGCGTGAAGGAGCTTCTTCGCCCGCTTGTGGAACGGGAGCTGCCGCGCCTTCGGGAGCTCGGCGCGCCACGCCAGCCCAGCCCTGCCCACGCCGCTCTCACAGCGGGGCCGGCGCGAGGGGCCTCCCCGCCGCCCGTCTTGATATCGTCGCCGTCACCGGACGCAGTGCGCTACGGGGAGGCGCCGGCGCTCTTGCGGCAGGAACGACGAGCCCCGCCACAGCGCCGCGAGTTTTCTGCGGAAAGTGCCACGGCGGCGACGGTGCTGGGGGCGGTGGCGCAGCACGTTACCGCGGAGGAGCAGCTGGGCCCGCATGCTGGCACTGGACGGCCGTCCTGGTTGAAACGTTTCTGCTACTAAAACCCCCATGCGGGGCGTGTGCGCTCTCCTGTTCCGCCGCAGTGGCGGTAGAGCGCATCCGCGGCCGACGAACGCGAAGGGGCGCGAGGCACACAGAGATACAGAGCGGGGCTGCAGATGGTGCGCGTGCGACGGCGCCGCGCCTCTTTTGACGCCATGCTTGTCCCTTTCTCTCCTTATGCCCTTTTTCTTATTGTTGTTGTTTTCAGTTTCCAGTTGCCTTGCTTTTGTGTTCCGCCTCCGTGGCGCCGCGCGGTGCATCGACGACCACCGGTGGGCCGCAAGAAGCCAGCGGAGGGGTGAAGATATCTGCCATCGGCGCCTCCACTGCGTCGGTATGTATCCTCCTTCTTTTTTGTTTCTTTTTCTTGCTGTTTTTATTTGGCTTTCTCGCGTTTCCAGGGATTGAGCACTAAACAAAGGCGTACGGCCCGGGCGACGGATAAAGCCGAGGCAAAGAAAAAAGAACAAGTAAAAAAAACGGTGAGAGAGGGAGAGGGAGACGGTAAAGAACATGCGTGCGGCGCTGCTTGTGTGTGCCCTGCTGGGCCTTGCGGCACTGTCAGCTGTAGAGGCCACGGTGTACTTCCACGAGGAGTTCAGCAGCCTTGAGCGCTGGACCCCCTCCAAGCACCGCGACGACCTCGGCAAGGTGGAGCTGTCGGCCGGCGACTTCTACGCGGACGCGGAGAAGAGCAAGGGGCTGCGGCTGACGGAGGACGCCCGCTTCTACGCCGTTTCGACGGCCCTGCCGACGCCCATCACGAACGACGGGAAGGACCTCGTGGTCTCCTTCTCGGTGAAGCACGGGCAGGAGCTGAAGTGCGGGGGCGGCTACATCAAGCTGCTCCCCGCGATGGACGCGGAGAAGTTCAACGGCGAGACGAAGTACTGGCTGATGTTCGGCCCGGACCGCTGCGGGGCGAAGAGCAAGGTGCAGATCATCCTGCACCGCAACGGCGAGAACCACGAGTGGTCGAAGGAGGTCCGCTTCCCGGTCGACAAGCTGACCCACGTGTACACCCTGCACATCGCCGCCGACAACACCTACGAGTTCTTCCTCGACGGCGAGTTGAGGGCGAAGGGCGAGCTCGAGGCGGACTGGCACCTCCTGCCGCCGCGCGAGATCGTCGACCCGGACGACACGAAGCCGGCGGACTGGGTGGACGCGGCGACCATCGACGACCCGGCGGACACGAAGCCGGCGGACTGGGACGACGAGCCCGCTATGATCCCGGACGCCGCGGCGAAGAAGCCGGACGACTGGGACGACGCGGAGGACGGCGAGTGGGAGGCGCCGATGGTGCCGAACCCGAAGGCGAAGGGTGCCTGGACGCCGCGGAAGATCCCCAACCCGGCGTACAAGGGCGCGTGGGAGCCGCGGAAGATCCCCAACCCGGCGTACAAGCCGGACGACAGCCTCTACAAGATCCCGGAGCCGCTCGCACACGTTGGCATCGAGCTCTGGCAGGTGGAGTCCGGCAGCATCTTCAAGGACATCGTGCTGGGCGACGACGTGGCGGAGGTGCTGGATCTGGTGAAGAAGACGTACGGCAGCCTGAAGCAGGCGGAGGCGGAGGCGCTCAATGCCTTTGAGGGGAAGCAGAAGGAGGCGGAGAAGCAGAAGGAGGCGGAGGAGCAGAAGGAGGCGGAGGCAGCGGAGAACGAGGTGGAGGCGGAGGCGGCGGCGATGGAAGACGAAGAAGCGGAGAAGAAGGCGGACGCCGACGGCGACAAGGAGGACTTGTAAGGGGAGCGCAGCCCGGGGACGGGACCACACGCGCATGCACGCAAACAAAAGGGAAGTGAGGAAAAGGCAAAAAAAAAAGAACGGCGCGGTTGGTCAGGCAGACGCACACACACTCACTGGGAGGATGCCGCTTTTACGTCGGTTTTTTTTTTTTCGCGTCTGCAACCACGAGAGGGTCTCCCTCTGCGTCTGCGTGTGCGTGGCGCCGCCCCCGACACATATCTACATCTAAAAACAAAAACTTGTGCGAACAACAACGTTAGAGGAAAAAAAAAAGTGTTGGATTGAAAAAAAAGAAGCGGAAATATGAAACGAAGAAGAAAAAAATCGAGGGAAAGGAGAAAAGAAAATATCAAATGGGCCCGAAGAAGCGGAAGTGAGCTGGACGTGGATGTGCTGGAAAAGGAGAAGAGTCGTAAGGAGCCAGCCGATGCATTGCAACCAGCCGAGCAGTTCCTCCGTCTCCTTCTCCCTCCCTCCCGCCTCTGTGGCATTTGTGCCACCTTCAACGGAGCACCAGCTGCTGCTGCTGCTGCTGCTGCTCGGCCCGCTCATTCTTGCAGTTGGTGGGCGCGGCGATGGGGATGCTGCACGCAGGCGTGTGTGCGTGTGTGATGGTGCTTACTTGTGCGCTGGCGGCACCGCAGCGATAAAAAAAATAGAAGAGGAAAAGAGAAAAAAAAATTTGTTGTGCGCGGAGGCCGTGAGAAAAGACCATACACACACGCACACACACTTCGCATGCTGCATGCAGGTGCCTGTGTGTGTGTGTGTGCATCTACGCAGAGGTGCGGCAACGACATCAACGTGAGGCAGCGGGAAAAGGAGGGAGAAAAGCGAGGTGGAACCCGCACAGACATATACACGTATATGTGTCTGCGGATGTGCGGTGCGGGAGAGACAGTGGAGGGGGGGGGGATGAGGGAGACGCCGGTGGCCGCCACGCGACTGCCCGCATGCGGTTGGTTTCTTCGCTCTGCCTTTTTTTTTCTTTTTGCTATTTTATTTACGATCTTGCCCTTTGGCGTGTTGGGAGTGGGAGGCACACCGCCGTGTGGCACGCTGTTGCCCTTGGCGATCCCCCGCTGTCGTTTGTTTTTTCGTTGTTTTTCTTCTGTCTGTTTTTGCCTCCCTGCTGCGTCGTGTTCTCCATCTTGCGGTCGCCCCTAGTTGTTTTTTTTGTGTGTGTGTTTGTTTTTTACCTCCTGTTGCCGGTCTGTCGCCCGCCCGTCGCAGGCCGCAGCAGGGCACTCGAAGGAAAGCAAGGAAGCGAGCAAAAGTCACCTACTCCTCCTCCTCCCCCCAGCGTGTCTGTGGTGGGGGCTCCAAGCGCGGCACAGTTAGAGGTGTGCAGAGCGCCGCAGGTGCCACTCTCTCCCTGCACATTACAGAGAGAGAGTGAGCGAGAGGGAGACTCGCCGTGGATAACGAGCCGCGGTGCGTGCGGGGGCGGAAGCGGAGGAGTGGAGGCGTGCGAGGGTCGCCCGGTAAGGCAATGGCGTTAGACCTGCAGCAGAAGGTGTTCCGCATCCCGAGCAACGTCGCGGTGTCGACGGGGCTGCGGTGGGACTTCATCGGCGCCGACCCCGTCGACCTCGACCTCAGCGCCGTGTGCTTCACGAGCGAGGGGATGTTTCTCGACTGCGTCTTCTTCAACCACCCCTTTCCCGCGGGCACCGACGAGGAGGCGCTGCGCGGCTCCGGCGTGCTCGTGGACCCGCAGCAGCTGCCCTACATGTTCGTCGGCGGCGACAGCAGGATCGGCGGGGAGGAGGAGAACCAGCTCCCCGGCCTCGCCCTTGCCGCCAAGCGCCGCGCGTACCAGCTGCGCAACAGCAGCACGGACAGCAGGAAGAATGAGGCGAAGCGCATGGGCGTCGTCGACGCGCTCTTCTCCCGCCTCTACGAGGAGACGGAGCTGGACGGGGTGGAGGATGCCCTCGACGAGGATCCCCACGGCGCGGCGGAGGCGCTGGGCGACGAGGACGACCACCGCGCCCTCCGGCGACGGAAGCGCCGCGAGTTCTGCGACGAGTCCGTGACGTTTGTGATGCACAAGATCCCCGCGGAGGTTGCCGTCGTCTTCCTCGTCGTCACGAGTTACACCGGCGCCGACTTCACGACGCTGCCGGGGGTGAAGCTGGAGGTGGTCAACGAGACCGCCAACGAGCGGGTGGGGGCGATTGACCTCAAGCGCTCCACGGGCGACGGCACCGCCAACCTCGCCTGCATGCTCTGCCGTCTTCCGCCGCTCACCGACAGCCCCGCGGAGCCGCAGCTGTGGGACCTGCGGGAGCTTAACGTGCGCGCGTTTGGCTACACCTTTGTGGACGTGCTGCCCGTCATGCTGGACGTCCTCGACGTCGAGCGCAACTCCCGCGATGACGCGCTGCGGCGGCTGCCCGACTACCCCCTCTCCAAGGAGAGTTTCCAGTACGCGGAGCAGCCCCTCTCGGATGTGCGCTTCGGTGTTGGCTGGTACGGCGAGCACGACCTCGACGCGTTCATGGTGATGCTGGACGAGAACAACGACTACCTGGACCACCTTCACCCGAAGCAGGCGAAGCTGCACTCCATCTACCCGCACGTCGCACGCCACTCCGGCGACAGCCTCAACGGGTTTGGAACGACCGGGGATGAGGAGTTTATCGACCTGATGACCTACCGCATGCCGTCCGAGGTGCAGACGATTCTCTTTGGCGCAACCTACGTGGAGAGCTTTGGCAGCTCCGCGGGGACCCTGAAGAGCATCTTTGACGTCCCAAAGCTCTATCTGCGGCTGCAGAACCGCACGGCGGAGCGGCCCAACTCCTCCGAGGTGGATCGGTGGAACATCCACTACGAGGCAGAGGAGGAACGCGCGTGGAGCAGGGGGAGGCAGAGGGAGAAGAAGGGCGCGCAGGGACCACAGGGCTCTGTCTACCGCAACTACCCGGGGGGCGATGGAAAGACGCACCCTGTGCGCATGGTTGTGCTGGGGGCCATGGTTAAAAAGGGCGAGGTTCCCTTTCACGTCATGTACCCCGGTGGCCGCCTCGACCAACAGCAGTTTCAACAGAAGCAGGTGGACCGCCATGGCTCGAGCAAGCCAGAGGAAAATGTCCCACTGTTTGAGTACAGCCCTCTGCACGAGTACGCCCCTGTTAGTACGGTGGATTCCTTCTCCTCGCTGATGCCTTTTCTCTACTGCATCGCCCAGTATCGCTGCAACGCTGGCGGCGGCGGTGGAGGAGGCGGTACGTCACGAAGAGGAACGCACCCAATTTACGCGCTCAGCGCCAAAAACAACGTTGCGAGCCGGCACTCCGCCGCCTTTCCCGACTCTCTCCCGTCGCTGTGGGAGGATATGAAGGCGTCGGGCTCGATACTGGCGTACTACGCCCTGCAGCTGCAGTTCGTGGAGGTGCGCAATCTGCGGCCGACGCTCCCCCACCGCTTCAAGTGTCACGGGGAGGCGTGGGTCTGCGGGGGCGTGCCGTCCGGCAAGCGGCCCATAACACCGCACGACTCGCCCCCGTTCCGCACACCGTACCTCATTCACCGCGACAAGACACGGTGGGATGAGAGGAGCCCGGCGTCCTCGGCACTCTTCTTCGTGCGCAGGTTCGACCGCATCCGTGTGCTCGTCTACGAGTACGCCACCTTCGGCTCCGTGGAGCTGGACCTGATGCAGTTCGACGAGCTCTGGAGGCCGGATCCGCAGCCCGCGACCCACGGCTTCAAGGGGGCCTTCAACGGTTTCGAGCGGTGGTTTCCCCTGACGGGTGGGAGTTTGACGGACGGGGAAATCTGCCTGCGGCTCTTCCGGGTGCCGGAGAAGCTGGCGCTGGGGGTGCGCAAGCGGGTTGACGCTGAGGCCAACAAGAAGCGGCGTCAAATGGCGCAGCAGCGGGCGGAGCGCAGGGAGGACGCCGCCAGGGAGCGCTACTCGCCCACGTGTCAGGTCATGTAAATTATCTGCGCTTGCGCCACCGGCACTAGGCGCGCGTAAGGGGGCGGGGGGACGGCGCAGGAAGCACGGGACAGTCTCCGCCGGTGTCTCCCACCCACGCCTCCTCCTCCTCCTCCCCTGCAGCGCTGTATCCGTAGAGCCTCGCGGGCACTGCGCCGCCCGCGGGGTGTCGTACACCATCGTTTGTTTGTTTTTTGTTTGCTTGCAGCTATGTGATTGTAACTGTCGATGTTGTTCTTCATGCGGCGGTCAACCTGCGGACGCGCCTCCGCCGCTCCCCACTCACGCCGCCAGATGAAGTCGGCGATGACGAAGGGCTCACACACGCACGCACGGCGAGGGAGAAGGGAAACAAAAGGAACATCGTCCGCGGCAGCAAATGACGGTGTGATGATAGTCGTAGCCGTAGTACCAGTAGTAGAGTGAGGCTGGCGCCTGCACAGGGAGGGAAGAGGCGTAGAGAGACGGCGGCGGCGGTAGGAAGGGGCCGCCTCCCACGCGCGCCTCCTTGCCTGCGTCGTTTCTCTACGCCTGTGCGTGAGGGTGGCGCCGCTCCCTTGCGGGGGGAGCACCGCGCCGGCAACAACTTCTTTTTTTTTTTACTTCTGTCTCTGTGTGTGTGTGTACGCCCCGCCGCATTGTGCGTCTGAGTTTTTGCTTCTCCCTCCTTCTGTCGCTGTGACTGCGTGTGTGTGTGCCTGCCTGTTTCCTCCCACGTACCGGTCTCTCTTCTTCACGCCTTTGCAATTTCTACGTCTGCGTCCATGTATTGCGTTAACTTCGCACTGCGCGGGGTGGGCCTTACTGTATTTGCCTGTGTAATACTGTACAATACAATACAATATATATATATATATATGTTTAAAGGAAGTAGCAGGGTGAGTTCCACAAGCACGCAGTAAGACCGGGAGTAAATGTCGGAGGAAGACCCGCAGGACATCAAACTTGAGCTTGAAAAGGAGTGCCTTGCAAACGACTGCAACTACAAGGTGGTTGCCTACAACGAGTGCCTTGAGCGCATTAAAAGTGTCCCGCCAGAGAAGGAGCCCAACTGCTACAACCAGTACTTTGACATTATCCACTGCGTAGATGTGTGCGTAGATCCGAAGTTGTGGCCGACACTCAAGTAAAGTGGCTGTTTTTTCTTGTCTAGGCGTGTGTGCTTGGGTAGCTAGGGAAGAAAGAGAGGGAGAGAGGTGGAACGAAGCCGCAGAGTGGTTGGCACGTATGCATGCTCTGTGTACGTGTGCTGTGTGTGTGTGTGTGTGTGTGCGTAGGGGATAGTAAGGAATAGGTAGGCGAAGAATTGCACCCGAGGTGAGAGGGAAGCAAGGGCGAGGCCATAGTCGTCTCTCTCTCTCTCTTTCGCTCTCTCGGGTGGGTGGGTAGGTGGGTGGAAAGGAAGGGAAGGGAATGAAAAGGAGGGGTGTATGCGTGGCGGCCTGCAACGTGTCTGCCTGTCTGTCTACACTCTCTCTCTGTGTGTGTACGTGTGGCGTGGTGGGGCTGCGGCGGTGGACGCCGTCGTGCGTGCGTGCGTGCGTGTGCGTGTGCCCATTCCTCCCCTCCTCTGCAGCGGCGCTGCTTGAATGTCGCTGTTACTTTGTCTTTTTCTTCTCCCGCTTCCCCTTCGTCTTCCTGCTCTCCCCGCGTGGTCGCCTCCCCCCCACCCCCACGCGCCAGGAGCGTCTGAGTGCGTGCGAAGCAGCAAGCGCGAGAGCCGGCGTAGTCGCAGCAGTGGGCCGCATCTCCCCCTTCGCGCGGCAGCGGCAGTGCATCCAGCGGGCGGCCACCACCACCACCACCCCGGCAGAGTCCCCGCCCCCCATCGTTTGCGGGCGAGCGCGCGAGTGACAACGCCCCTTCGCGTGTCCGCGAGCCATGTACTTCTTCCAGGCGGAGAAGCAGGGCACCTACTTCGAGGGATGGTCGATGCGCCACTTCGCCTTCGACTCGCGGCGGCGCCACATGTACTACACGGAGCGTGAGAAGCACCCGCACCGCACCCCCCACCGGAGCCCGCAATGCCCGGAGGCGGCGGCGCCGTGGTCCCCGCTGGGCGAACCCACGATGCCCTGGAAGAAGAAGTTCAAGGTCAGCAGGCTCGTGGTCGTCTCCACCGTGCACGAGTTCCACCTGGATGACCCCCACCTGAAGGAGACGGACTTCTTCACGCTGGAGGTGCACGGCAGGACGCGTGCGCTGGGGAAGGAGGAGCCGCCGAAGGGGCCGCTGCTGCTCTCGCCCTTCCCCGACGCGGAAACGCCGAGCGAGGCCCTGGAGAGGGCCTACCGCGACCCGTTCCGGCTGTCCCAGCTGTACGAGGTGCTGCGGGACCAGTTCACGGCACTCCGCCGCGAGCAGGGGCTGCGTGCGACCGCCTCCACCATGTCCGTCAACTCCCAGTCTGCCTCCAGCGAGACGAGTCAGGCGCGCACGCTGCAGTCCCCGCGCAGCGCCTCCGCGAAGGAGAAGCACATCATCGCCACCATCCGCTGCCGCAGCGAGGAGGAATTCCGGCAGGCGTGGTACATCGTGCAGATGGTGTTGGGCTTTGACAGACTCGACGTGCGCCCCTACCGCGGCCTCCCGCCGTACGACCCACGCAACGGTGTCCCGTTTGGACACATCCCCATGTACCTCTGGCACACCTTCAAGGCGCTGGAGAAGTCGGTGTTTTACGTCTTTCTTCGCGGAGACCTTGTGGGCCGCGACCACGAGGGGAACGTGGAGGTGTCGCTGCCAGACGCCCATCTCTGCATCACGCACGACATGGTGCTGGTGATGCGCGACAATGGAACCATCCCGCGCTGGATTCATCTGCAGAACATAAACACATTCGAGTACAACACCGTCGCGAAGCGGCCCTTCTTTGCCCTCCTCACGGACGACCCCTCGCCGGACATCCTTTTCATCCCCAAGCCGCCGGAGTACGGCCCCGTCGCCATCGCGGCCTTCTGCGGGGCAAAGGAGGTGAGCATGGTGCAGTTCGTCCTGCGCGACGCGTGCTTTGCGTCCAATGGCATCCGCCGTGTGATGGAGTTCGTCGACGCCAACTGGGCCGCCAGCGTGCGTGCGTACTTCAACAAGAAGGAGGAGACGCGCCACTTCAAGTTTGCCCCCCTCGACGGCTTTGATGAGAGCTTCAGCTGCCTCATCCCGAAGGTGCACCTGGCGCGGGTGTGGCGCGAGGTGCTGCAGGACCAACTCTCACGCTCGCAGGACGACGTGGCGGCGATTCCGCTGGAGGGCACCGGCGGCCACGCGCTTCTCTCCGGCACCGACGTGAACTCCGTGCGGCGGCAGCTGGAGGTGGAGCGGTCGCACTCGCACGACGAGATTGTGGGCATGCCGCTCGACACGCTGCTCGGCCGCCGCCGCGAGCGGGTGGAGGCGTCGATGGAGGGGCCGAAGCTCCGCCCCGACAGCTTCGGCCGCGAACCGGCGCAGGAGGTGGTCTACCAGCAGCCGGGCGCCCAGTACCTGCGACCCGAGGCCGCCGCGGCGAGGCTCGGCGCGGAGGGCAACGTCGAGGCGCTCGTGAACGCGAGCTTCGCCGCGATGGGGATCGCCAAGCCGCAGAGCTGACGGCCCGGGGGGCGGGCGCGAGACAACGCGACGAAGCAAAAAGTAAACAAAAAAAAACAACTGGAACGAAAACGCGGAGGGAAAAGGAGAGGCAAACCGACACGGCCTCAGGTGGATGCTGCGGAGGGCAGGGGGACGAAGTGTGGGGCGAAGAAACGAAGACGAAAAAGAAAAAGGAAAAAATGGGAAAATTAAAAAACTAAAACGAAGAAAAAAACAAAAAAAGGGGGGGTGGGGGGATGGGGCGACACGCAGTGCTTTGCGGTGATGCTCATCTACGCGCCTGCCCCACCCAAGACACAGGCAGAAACACAAACATGTGTTACTATACTTTTTCTGCCTTCGTCCACCCACGTGTCTATTTTTCGTCCTTCTTTTTTACGGTCTCTGCCCCCCTATTGTTTCTCCGCAGACATAAAGATGTAGATATATAAATATATATGTGTGTGTGTCTATGTGTGTCCGGGAGGGAGGGGGAGGGGCGGCCAAAATCCCGCCGGATGAAATTTGAAGAGTCGTAAAAACAAAAACAAAAAATCAAGTGCCGCAGATCAAGGGGAGCGTGTGCGTGTCTGTGCAGGAGGGGGAATACAAGAAGGAATGAAGAGAGAGAGAGAGAGAGTGAGTGAGGGAGACGTGTGGCATGTGTTCAGTGCGGCCACGGCAGCGGGGAGGGGTGGGGTGGGGGGGAATGACACGAGGAAGAAGAAGTGGACGAGGCACATTTTGCGCGCCTGCGCCGCGCCGAAGTAGCGTTTGGCGCCCCGCCCGCACATACGCACGCACACTCCCCATGTGAAGTCAGCCAGAAGGCCATAACGAAGCAAAAAAAAAAGAGAATTACAAAGAAAGAAAAAGAAACAGTACGAAACAACTGTTTCTATATTTGTGGCGGGCGCTGGTGGTCTGCAACTGCGCTTATCCACACACCCTTATCCCTCCCCCTATTTTTTTTATACTATTTTACTAGGGGAGGGCGGTCCTTCCTTCCCTCCTTACGCTGTAGCAGCCTGCACGCAGGTATGCATGTGTGTCCCTCTGGGTCTGACAACGTCATGGGCCACGCACGCGCCGGTGCACACACATGCGTGCGTGTGCTTCTATGCATGTGATCGGCTTACGTGTTTTACTCCTCTGCTCCCTTTTGTTTTTCTACTGGTTGACAGTGCCATAGACGATGTGCGGGCGGCAGAGAAAAATGGCGCATCCGCAGCGTCGCCGCCTGTGTTGACGGGGGCGGCAGAACCACCGAGGTGTCCCCTCAATGCAGAGGAGGGACGCTTTTGCTGCACCCGCCCACACTCTCGCCTCGTCTCGGGATTCGTGCACGCGCAAACCGGGGGCGCAGCGCATGCGGCGGCTGTTGGCGTCTGGCGGTGCCCCGCTTTTGTCCACCGGCGCTGCAGCGCAGCAGTGAGCGGGGAGGGAGGCGGCGTGGAGCGCACGACAGGCGAGGCGGCAACTCGGGCGGCCTGCAGGGAGCCAAAGACACTGTCGCGGGGCCACAGCAGTGCGTCTCTATTTATTCCTTGACGTGGGCGGATATATGTTTTTCTTTTTTTTCTTTTTTTTTTCGGCCCCCTCCTCCGTGGCGCCGCTGCAAAATGAAATTGCCGCACACTCTTGCGAGACTAACGGCGATGAACATACGGGAGTTTGTTGTTGTTATTACTTTGCTACGTTTATTTTCATTTTCCTCCCTCCTCCCTTTTGTGTGTGTGTGTGTGCCTGCGTTCGAGGGGGTGCGTGGCTATCAGCCCCGCCCCCCCGCCCACGCTCGACGCTGCCTCGTCTTTTGCCAGCGCTGGCGACGGTGGCCGCCTTCAGCCTGCGGCTGCCTCACACCCACGCACTCGCGGCGCCCTCCTCCTCCTTCCTCTTCCTCTTCTTTGGCGCCTCCCACGCTGCTGCAGCAACGATGACGCTGGGCTGCTGCGCACGCATGGGCCAGCAGCGACTGCCCTGGCGCTTTGGCCGGTGCCAGCGGCGTTTCTGCGCCACGGCCGCAGGGACGACTGCGGCGGCGGTCCCCGGCAAAGTGCGGGTGCACGCCACCTCCGCCGAGGGGAAAGTCGTCTCCTTCACCGCCCCCGCGGGCATCACGCTGATGGAGGCCATACGCGACTTTGGTAAGCTCGACATTGAGGCCGCCTGCGACGGAACGTGCGCCTGCAGCACCTGCCACGTGGTGCTTCGCGAGGAGGACTTCAAGAAGCTGGACGGGGTGTCGGAGGACGAGATGGACATGCTCGACCTGGCGCCGTCCGTCACGCCGACCTCGCGGCTGTCGTGCCAGGTGGAGCTCACCGACGCACTCGATGGCATTACCGTGCAGCTGCCGCCGGAGACAAGCAACCAGCTCTGCTGAGGCGTCGTGGCGAAGGGGCAGAGGCAGCTCGACCCCACAGTCCAGCGTGTGGGAGAGTTCTCGTGACGAAACTAAACTAAAACAAGAAAAAGGAAACGAGAGAAAAGAACGTCAGTGTGAGACGTGGGACACGGCGCCGTGATGACCGTCCTCACGCCACTCACATGTGTAAACACACACCCACGCACAAGCACACACTCAGCGGCCGGCAACTTCCGCTAGAAGGAAGAAGAAGCACACGGCGTTGCGGGCGGGGCGGGGCTCTGCTGCAGAGGCCCATCAGTGGCTGAGGCGGCAGGAAAAAGGGTGTGCCCTCCGGTTTCCATTTGGTCTCGCCCCCTGGCAGCGCTTCCTCGCATTCTCGCCACCCACGCAGTCAACCGCGCCCATACGGGCATGGAGTCGCGAAGAGGTGGGGCGCAGCTTAAACGCCCATATGTGACACCCCCTTTACACCGCGGCCGCCTTCGGAAATGACGGCACCCGGGGCAGCGCTGCCTGCGGCCCCTGCACGTACGCCCCTTGGCATCTCCTACTCGTCCTTCACTGTTTCCCTCCCTTCCTGCCTCTCCCTGTCTCTCCCTTCCGCACGCATTGGCGACGCAGCAAAAAAGGACGCACGTAAAGCCAAACTCAAACAACGTGAAGAAGTAAAGAAGAAGATCGGATAAATGTGCCGCGTCATGCCCATCGCGCGGCTGCTTCCTCTTCTCCTTTGGCTCGCCGGTGCCCCCTGCGTTCTCGCGGAGTACCGCTGCATGTTTGACAAGATCGCCCCGAAGGTGTCCGAGCTACAAACCGCCGTGGTGCGGGAGCTCCCAAGGACGACCGCTGGCGGATGGCAGGCGTACACCGCGGCCACACCCGACTGGGCGCCCATCCGGATTAAGGTCTTCGCGGAGGACTTAAAAAACGAACTGAGGTACTGCACGCAGCAAGGGGATGTGCGGCCGGATTTTACCGGAGATTTGATTCGCTGCCAGTGGCCGGACGTCGTCACGAAAGAGAAGATGAATATCATCCTCACTGAGCTGCTGCCCAAAGCCGTCCTGCTGCATGCTGAGCGGCTGCTTGTACGCCCCGTCAGAGGCGCCTTGACGTTGCCCCTCTTCAAGCTGGGGGTCTGCAGGGAGTTCACCGTTCCCGCTGCACACCACGTGTCGGGCGTTGCCGGTGCCGATATGCTTCTCTACGTCGCGGCCGCCCCCACCCAAGATAGGGCCGTCGCGTGGGCCTCCACGTGTGTGACGCTGCGGGATGGACGACCCGCCGCCGGTGTCTTGAACCTCAGTCCGAGCTTTGTCGCCCCCACGCGGACCAGCGTGCGCGTCGTCTCGCACGAGATTGCGCACGCGCTCGGGTTTCACAGCCAACTGATGCAGAGGCTGGGGATGATCACCCGGCACTTGGGCCTCCGCGGCAAGGCGAGCACGTTTGTGGTGTCCTCCAACGAGACGCGTGCGAGGGCGCGGGAGCACTACGGCTGCAACACCGCACCTGGCGTGGAGCTTGAAGACGAGGGTGGGATGGGGACGGCGTACTCGCACTGGGAGCGTCGCAACGCGAAGGATGAACTGATGAATCCGGCGGTTGGTGCAGGCTTCTACACCGTGTTGACGCTGGCCGCGTTTGCGGACATGGGCTATTATCGTGCGAACTTCAGCATGGCAGAACCTATGGGCTGGGGCTACAAGGCTGGATGTTCGCTGCTGCAGGAGAAGTGTCTGAAGAACGGGGTTACGGCCCACCCAGAGATGTTCTGCTCCGGCCCGTCCCACACCCTGGCCTGCACCTCGGACCGCCGTGCTCTGGGAACCTGCTTACTCGTGGTATACAAGAACGCGCTTGCGCACGAGTATCGCTACTTCACGCAAAGCAACATCGGCGGGCATCATGATCTGCTGATGGACTTATGTCCCGTCATTGTCCCGCTCAAGGACGCCGACTGTGCTGATGGAAACTCTGCCTTGATGCCTGGGAGCCGTATTGGTCCGCACTCGCTTTGTCTGAAGGGCGACTCCCTCCAGTTGGCCCGCCGCGGCCGCATCGGTGACGTCTGCGCGGAGGTGATGTGCCTTGGCGGGGTTGTGCGTGTTCGGTACCTTGGCGACGATGCCTGGCACTTGTGCCCCGAGGGCGCCGCACTGACCCCAGCGTGGCCCTTCACGGGCGGACGAATTCTGTGCCCACGGAGCGTCGACGTGTGTCCTCGGCTGCCTGACCCGCCGCCTGGCGAGGGCGGGCGGGCGGAGACGCGGCGCGGTGCCGGCACCCCTGGTGAAAAGGGGCAGCAAGGGGGGAAGGGCACGGCTAACACCACGGCAACTGCGAACAACGGCCAGGGTGTACTTGAGCAGTTGTGCCTGATGCTTGGGATCGACTGCAGCGATGTAAAGTGGTGGGATCCAAGCTTCCTCCTTTCCTTCTGGAGGGATGCGTAACGTGCCTGCCCCCCCCTCTGACGCCGTTGACTCATACATGTGCGTGCGTGTATGAGTGTGTGTGTGACTTCGAGCCCCACAAATACTGCTGCCACAGGCTTCGTTGAACGTCCTTTTTTTTTTTTTGCTTTGATTCTAACCAGGAAAGTGTTCCGCCGCCCCACTCAACGTTTTCTTCCTGGCAGTGATGAACCCAGTGAGAAACGCTGTGGAGCTCTAAACAAAAAATTGCTTGAGTATCCGTTGATGCCTCTCTCCCTCTGCACAAGCGCACACACACAGGCGCATCCAACGCCTAATGGACCCCGCGGCTACATTTTGCTTTGCCTCACATAAAATCGAGTTTTTTGTCCCATTTCTTTGGGCCCGTGTCCGCGTGGAAGCGCGCATTCGCAGCATCACAAAGACCACGACGCGGGGGGCACGACGGATACGAACTTCTTTTTTCCCCTATTCTTTATTCTTTTTCATACATCACTTGACAAATGCCTTGCTTTGTAACTGCAACAACGGCTGGTGCGTGTGTGTGCGCTGGAACTACTTCCTTACTACAACTTCTCCGCCCTCTTCTCGCCCCTCAGACCGCCCTCTTGTTTGCCAAGGCACTCCGCAGGCGGCAGCGGCGGCGGCGATGGGGCCCCGCGCCGTGGCTCTCGTGGCCGGCCTCCTCCTCCTCCTCCTCCTCCTCTCCGCGGGGCGAGGCGTTGGCGCCGCATACACGAAGGCGACGGCGGAGACGGCGCTGAACTTTGCACGGGCGTCGTACTGCGACGCCGCAGCCATCGGCGGCTGGAGCTGCGCCCCCTGCGCCGCGAACCCGGGGCTCGCAAAGGTGCGTGTATTTTCGAATGCCTCGCAGGGCACACAGGCGTTCATGGGCGTCAGCGCGAGCCGCATCATCGCGAGCTTTCGGGGCTCGCAGAACATTCCCAACTGGATAGACAACCTTGACTTCTACCGCACCTCGTACGCAAAGCCCAACTGCACCGACTGCAAGGCTCACGTTGGCTTCTGCAGTGCATTTGAATCCTTGCAGGAGGCAATGTGGGAGTACCTGCAGGGGCTCGTGGGGGCGCACCCGACGCTGCCGTTGCTCATCACCGGGCACAGTCTCGGTGGTGCCATGGCCCGCCTCGCAGCCGCAGACTTTGCGTCGCGGCCGTACGCCTCCGGTGCGGCGCCGAGGATTGAGCTGTACACGTTTGGTGAGCCGCGTGTGGGCAACGCCGCGTTCGCCAACTGGTTTCTCGCACTGTTCTGCGGCGGCGGCCACGAGACGTTCCGCGTCACCCACAAGCGGGATGTCGTGCCCCACCTTCCCCCCGCTTACTCGGGGTTCGAGCATGGCCCCCACGAGGTGTGGTACGACAATGACGGCTCCACGAGCTACGCGAACTGCAGTGACGTGTCCGGGACGGCGTGCCCCGCGGAGACCACGGCCGAGGACGCTGAGTGCAGTAACAGTCTCCTCCCCATTTCCATTGCGGACCACCTGAAGTACCTGGGCGGGTGTACGTCGTGTACATGCGTCGCTGGCGAAACCATGAGCGACGACCTACTGCGCATCTCGCCGGAGCTTGAATGGGCCATTGCCGTGGACTACGTCTACCAGCAAGAGAGACTCATGAAGCGTCTTTCGTCACTTTCCCCCTCTTTTTCTTGAGTGGACCTTGAGGTCCACAGT
>NW_021704228.1:6601-8617 GCF_003719485.1 Trypanosoma conorhini | reverse complement strand
GAGGATTGAGCTGTACACGTTTGGTGAGCCGCGTGTGGGCAACGCCGCGTTCGCCAACTGGTTTCTCGCACTGTTCTGCGGCGGCGGCCACGAGACGTTCCGCGTCACCCACAAGCGGGATGTCGTGCCCCACCTTCCCCCCGCTTACTCGGGGTTCGAGCATGGCCCCCACGAGGTGTGGTACGACAATGACGGCTCCACGAGCTACGCGAACTGCAGTGACGTGTCCGGGACGGCGTGCCCCGCGGAGACCACGGCCGAGGACGCTGAGTGCAGTAACAGTCTCCTCCCCATTTCCATTGCGGACCACCTGAAGTACCTGGGCGGGTGTACGTCGTGTACATGCGTCGCTGGCGAAACCATGAGCGACGACCTACTGCGCATCTCGCCGGAGCTTGAATGGGCCATTGCCGTGGACTACGTCTACCAGCAAGAGAGACTCATGAAGCGTCTTTCGTCACTTTCCCCCTCTTTTTCTTGAGTGGACCTTGAGGTCCACAGTGACTAGTATGTAATTCAAAGCCTTTAGATTCACAACCAGTCTGTGATGTGGCTTTGTTAGTTCCTTTTTTTTATGTCTTTGCTTTTGTTCATTGCAGCAGTTGAGTTACCACTGTTGCCTGCTTTGTTGAGCGTCGCCTGTTCGTGAGTGATTGCGCTGAAGGGGTATTTGCCGCCTCCAGCTGTGTGAGACCCAGTGTGCGTTGTGGCGGCCTGAGGACGATCGTACTCTTCAGAGTCAACCATTCCCTGCTGTTGCTGCGGCGTCCCACGCCCTCCCTGCCCACTACCCCTTCGCCCCGCCCTCTTCTCGCCCCTCAGGCCGCCCTCTTGTTTGCCAAGGCACTCCGCAGGCGGCAGCGGCGGCGGCGATGGGGCCCCGCGCCGTGGCTCTCGTGGCCGGCCTCCTCCTCCTCCTCCTCTCCGCGGGGCGAGGCGTTGGCGCCGCCTACACGAAGTAGACGGCGGAGACGGCGCTGAACTTTGCACGGGCGTCGTACTGCGACGCCGCAGCCATCGGCGGCTGGAGCTGCGCCCCCTGCGCCGCGAACCCGGGGCTCGCAAAGGTGCGTGTATTTTCGAATGCCTCGCAGGGCACACAGGCGTTCATGGGCGTCAGCGCGAACCGCATCATCATGAGTGTGCCTACTGCCCAAATCTCTGCGTCCTGTTACTGGTGAAACTGTGTTGGACTGACCTGGGTCTCCGTTGCGTCTATTGTAATGACCCTCTGCGCTGTGCGCGGGATCTATTAACGTTACTGACGTGTCTAAGTTGTATTGCTTTGAATGCATCTCCCTGGTTGAGGAAGTAGCCCCTGTGCATTCTCCATTCGCTGCGCAGTCCCGCGGCAATTATGCCAACACACTCCCCTCATCCGTTGTCGTGTTGGCGTAGTCCAGTGACGGCAACTGTCCTGTGTTTATTGTTTTTTTTTGACGAGTAGGGGCAGAGCCTTGATGGCGTTGCTCTCGCTCTCCCTTTTGTGATGCTCCCGCGCGTGGGCTGCCTCTGGCTTCTTGCGTGTGTGTTTGTGTATGTGTGTGTGTGGATTGCTACTCTTGCTCCCTGCCGTTGTGTGCGCTGCCTCGCCGGCTGGCCGCAGCGGGTTTCTTGCGTTGCGGAGGCCGCGGGTCTCTCGCGTGAGGGGCCGGGCGTCGCTAGCGAAGCGGAGCAAAGCCAGCGCCGCGCGCGAATGGCGGCCGGGCCGCCCGAGCGGCCGCGGGCCCCGGAGGAGGGGGGCGGCCCATGCGTCTGCGGGGCGGTCAAGTACGTGTTCAGCCCCCGGCGGGCGGGGTGGGTGGCGACAAGCACGAACGTGCGGGTCCTGGCGCCGCACCGGGAAGCCGCCAGGGGCGGCATGCGCGCCTGCTACGACGTGGAGGAGGTGGAGGAGGACGGCGGCAGGATCCCGTGCGTTGCGAAGCTGTTCTTGCGGGACGTCTCCGACGTGGTGGAAAAGGACTACTTCGGCGAGGGCGAGGCGCAGTGCATGTGCGAGGCGTTCGCCGAGAG
>NW_021704228.1:4257-6209 GCF_003719485.1 Trypanosoma conorhini | reverse complement strand
AGGGGGCTGGGGCTGGGCAACATGGGGCCCGCGGGCATCGAAAAGTACGTCGCGCGGCACGAGTGCAATGAGTTCTGCCGGGGCCTGGGGCTGAGGCCGCTGGAGGGGCTCCGCCCGCGGCCCGGCGGCGAGTCCGGGGCGGGCGACTTCTACGCGCGGCTGCTGGCCCAGCTGCGGCAGGACCTGGTGCCCCTCCCCAGGCCCGTCGGGGAGATGAGCGACGAGGAACGGCTCGCCCACGCCATCAGGGTGTCGCGGCTGTCCTACTGACCGCGGGGCGGCGGGGAAGAGGGCAACGCGGCCCCGCTCCCCCACCAACGTTTAGACGCGCGCGTGAAAGCGCGGCAGCAGTCACTGCCGTTTGTACCGATGGGAAAAGGGGGAGAAGAGAGGCGGTGCGTGGGCCTTTCTTGCGCTGCCGCTGCGACTGGCTTGTGCCGTCTTGCCCCTCCACGCTGTTGTCTCTGTGCGGGAGCGGACGTGACCGCTGCAATGCTGCTGCTGCTGCTGCTGCCGCCACTCCCCCAATTGCTGTGATCTCTCTCCCTCCCTCTCCCCTGCTGCGCTCGACTCTATTGTAGGCGACCTAGCCGCCCCCCTCCCGCGCCACTCCACATGGTCGCAATGCGCTTCTGCGGCACCCCTTGCCGCACTGCCCCATGTATTGCGCAAGCACTACAGGTGAGGTGCCGCTGCTCTGCGCCTTTGTTGCTGTGTCGCTGGTGTTGTTGGAACTTGTTCCAGCGAACCGGCACACCTGTGCAGCAGATGCTTTCCAGCACGATGCGGGGCGGTGCGGGGGGCGTGCAGCCCAACGGCGGCCCCAAGGGATGACTTTGTTGTCTCTCAGACAGGCTGCTCCCCCGGCCGGTGCGGGATGATGCTGAGCCCCATTCTCTCCCGCGTGTCGGTTGTATCGATTGGCTTTGGGGCGAAACGCAACCACACGGTCCGCCCAGAGTGGCTGCTGAACTACATGGAGGACGCGGGCCTGCGGGGCGATGACGTCGTGGTGATGTTTGACGGCGCTGGCACCTTTTTGCCCCACGCCCCTTTGGGCAAAGCGGGCAGTGGAGGGCTTCATGCAAAAACGGCGCCCAGTGCAGACGCCTTCAACGCCACGGCGGTGCATCGAGGTGCGGCGACTGCCCCCCTGCTGTTTGAGGGTGGCCCTGCATGTTGGGCGCCGCATATTGACCTTGCGGCCCCTTTGGCACCCTCAGAACATTATGTGCGGTGCCGTTGGTTTTACGAACTTGTATGGCGGCCGCGAGCTTTTCTGCAGACCAGCGCGTGCTGCAATCGCCGCTTTCGGGGCATCGGCACCTCGCTGCTGGCGGAATGGTGGGGCGTGTGTGGGCGATTCGAGAGGCGTCCAAGGCCTACGCGAGCCTTTTGGCGAAGAGTAATGAGTGGGTGTGTGACCAGACCGTCTCGCGCTGCTGTTTGTGTGGAGCGTGTCTCAGGACCCTGTTGTGGATCCCGCCCTTCGCATACGCTACGGCCTTCCGAGCCTTGACTCCAACAACTCGTTCTTTCTCGCACCGCGTAAAGGGCCTTTTGGGTCTCCGGGTATCATTCATTTTTCCGGGCCGATTTCATTCTGGTGGGGACCATTGCCCAAGTTTCTGAGCTACACAAGCTGGTTTCAACCACTGCGGCAATCCCCCACCATTGCTCAGGAGGCGAGGGAGTTACTGCGAACTGCCACTGCGTCAGTGTTCGACGTCAAGGGGCGCGAAAATACAACTCGCTTCTCTGATGTCAGCTCGTTGAAGGACGTTCTCGACCCCCCAATGGCTCTCCCGGACGCTGGAGAAGGCGTCTGGGGTGTAGCCGTCGTTTCTTTTCTGGCAGGCCACGAGGTGTGCGTGTGTGCGATCTATAGTTTTTTTTGTTTTAGCGGCTAACGGGAATGCATGGGCGACCGAAAGAGGGCAACTGCTTGATGG
>NW_021704228.1:2366-4232 GCF_003719485.1 Trypanosoma conorhini | reverse complement strand
GGCACGGCCGCAGCCAACTTGTCTTTGTGTTGTTGCTGGGGCTGTGTGCGTCGCAGAGCGACACTCGCCGGCTGTGCGGCGGCGGCGGTGCGTGAGGTGGGGGGGAATGTGTTGTTCTGCGGCGGGGACATTGTGGGCCCGTGCCTCTCGTTTCCCCCTTGCTTTTTTGTGTGGCTGCGAAGACTTCGGCCTCAGTGCTGGCGAGCGGGCGAACAGACACACAGCCCAGTCGGGCGTAGGAAGAAGAGGGGGAAAAAATGTGGCGCTGCTTTCGGCGGGCCCCAATTCTCTCAGCGCGAGGCGCCGCGGTGCGACCGCGCGGGGCGTGCGGAGCGCCGCAGTTGCAGCTGCCCGCCGGGACCGGCGGCGCCCGCTGGCCGCCCGCTGGCGGGGTGGGTGGGATGCTGCACCGCACGGGCATTTGGATGGCGCCGCCGCGGCCAAAGTGGACCCTCGCCAGTCGCGTGGAGGACGTCCTGTTTGGGGGCGAAGGCGAAGTCCCTGAAGTCGAGCTGAGCGACGTCCCCCGCAGCGAATTGGGCGGCAGAGGAGTAGTGGCGGCCGACGAGAATGTCTCTCTTGAAAGTGTTCTTGCGCAGTCCGAGGCGGTTGCCACAGATGAGGATGACTTGGGCCTAACGCTGGCCTCGCCGTCCTACACGACCATAAATGAAGCAATTGAAGATGCACGCAGGCTTGCGGAGCGCGGGGTGGGCACCCTTCACGACTGGAGGGGCTTTGCACAGAAGGACGTCGCCTCTCCTACTGCAAGAACGAAACTCGACGCAGCCCTTGCCGCGGCGGTGGAGGCAGAAGGGGCCAGACAGGGAGAAAAGGCGGGGGCAGAGCGGGGGGCGGAAGTTGCCAGACGACGGCTGCCCGAGGACCTCTACGGCTCTGTGCTCAACGCGAGCTGGAGCCACGTCGTGGGGTTTCCCGAGGTGGACGAGTACGAGGAGGAGTTGGTGCGAATGGAGGTGAAGGAGGGCCAACGGCCAACGAAGTCGTGGAAGTACAAGCCTCGAGGCTTGAGTTTTGAACTTGATGACGCCGTAGAACAGTTCCGCCCACCACGCCCCAGGCTGATGGTGCTCTCTTCCGAGAAGGGGTGGCCGTACTCGCTGCGGGAGGGCACAGATCTTACCGACTGCTACGTCACCGCCGAGGCGGAGCGGGTGTGGAAACGCCTGGATGTCTTTCTGCGCGTGTTGTTCCGCCGTTCCATTAGAAGAGCGTCCAACGTGCGACGAGTTTTATTGCTTGGGACGCCCGGGATGGGGCAGTCGATGACTGTTGGCTCCTACCTCCTCTACAGGCTGCTCCACTACGACGCCAGGAAATTCCAGGTGGCTGTCTACTGCTTTGGGGGAGAGTTGGCGTACGTGTTTGACAAGACCACCCAGACGGTGACGGAGCACGAGGGTGCGGACAGTATTATCGCTGTTCTGGATGACTTGGCCCGGCGCGGAAAGAAGGGGTATATTATCTACGATGTGTCGGAGGAAGGAGCACCGCCGTCGTCAAAACTGCCGCCTGATGGGTGGGGCATGATTTTGCTGGCATCCCTAAAAAGCGGTAACTTCAACACACTGGCGATGCAACTGCACACCAGTCTCACCATCATGAACTGCCCTGACGAGAAAGAGGTGAAGGCGATGTGTGCCTGGAGGACGCGTGGCCGCCCCGCGCAGGAGCAAAGGAAGTACTGGGAGACTGTCCAGGACCGCATGTCTCAGGTGGGGCCGATGCCGCGTTACATCCTCACTGAGGCGGATTTCAACGAGGGCACTGAGGTGGTTAACAGCGCGCTGCAGGCGATTGACGCCTCGGTTGCCAGAGACTACTTTGATCTTGAAGAAGGGAACA
>NW_021704228.1:1105-2235 GCF_003719485.1 Trypanosoma conorhini | reverse complement strand
GACGGTGACGGAGCACGAGGGTGCGGACAGTATTATCGCTGTTCTGGATGACTTGGCCCGGCGCGGAAAGAAGGGGTATATTATCTACGATGTGTCGGAGGAAGGAGCACCGCCGTCGTCAAAACTGCCGCCTGATGGGTGGGGCATGATTTTGCTGGCATCCCTAAAAAGCGGTAACTTCAACACACTGGCGATGCAACTGCACACCAGTCTCACCATCATGAACTGCCCTGACGAGAAAGAGGTGAAGGCGATGTGTGCCTGGAGGACGCGTGGCCGCCCCGCGCAGGAGCAAAGGAAGTACTGGGAGACTGTCCAGGACCGCATGTCTCAGGTGGGGCCGATGCCGCGTTACATCCTCACTGAGGCGGATTTCAACGAGGGCACTGAGGTGGTTAACAGCGCGCTGCAGGCGATTACCGCCTCGGTTGCCAGAGACTACCTTGATCTTGAAGAAGGGAACATTTGGTGTCCGGGAAATCCGTTTCAGCAATTTGTGAAAATTGAGCGGGTTAGTAACACAGGCGGTTTGGTGGTCATTCGCTGTACAAGCATATGTCGCGGCCTTGATTCCAAAGTGGCGCAACGTATGTGTGAGGTTCTCGGCCCCGGCGAGTGTATAGCGCGGTCGTGGCGTGCCTCTGAGCGTCGCTTACGACGCTGAAGGCGTGCACCCAGGACCCACACACACACACACGCGAGGGAGGAGGGCCTTCTGCGGGCGCGGCGTAGAAAAGAGAGAGAGGCTCGCGCGGGGCTGCGGCCGCCAACGGGACGGCAGGCAAAGTGCTGCGTGTTGCGGGCGGTCCCGGCGTCGCGTCCTGGGCAAAGGGCTTAGAGGCGGGCGCCTTTTCATTTTCATTATTTTCTTTAAACCGTCGGGAAGTAATTTGGTTGGGCTGCGGTTTTGCAGCGGCGGGTGCGCATCACAACACTACCGCCAGCGCAGTGAAGCAGCAGCCCGGTGAGTAAATGACGAGGTGTATATTTTAAACGATTGGGAAAACTACTGCCGGTGAGTGTTGGTGGGGGATGTTGTTTGCGTGCGGCGTGCAGACGGTGCGGCGACAGACACGACGCGGCGAGGGGTGTGGGAACGTCGGGGTGGCGAGGGCCGGCGCGTGAAGGAA
>NW_021704228.1:0-886 GCF_003719485.1 Trypanosoma conorhini | reverse complement strand
ATTATTTTCTTTAAACCGTCGGGAAGTAATTTGGTTGGGCTGCGGTTTTGCGGCGGCGGGTGCGCATCACAACACTACCGCCAGCGCAGTGAAGCAGCAGCCCGGTGAGTAAATGACGAGGTGTATATTTTAAACGATTGGGAAAACTACTGCCGGTGAGTGTTCGTGGGGGATGTTGTTTGCGTGCGGCGTGCAGACGGTGCGGCGACAGACACACGCGGCAGGGGTGTGGGAACTCGGGTGGCAGGGCCGGCGCTGAGGAGAAAAAAAGAAGAGGTCCCGCTGGGGCAACGCGGTGCAGCAGAGCCACGTGGGGATGCCGCACAAAAAGGAAGAAGGCGCCGTGCGTGGTGGGTGGAGCGGGTTTTTGTTTCCTTCTCGGCCCCTCTTGTGGTGCCTCATTTCCACGGGCCCCGCGGGGCGGCTGGGAGGCGGGCGGTTGCGTTTGATGTGGTGCCACTGCAAGAGTTTGTTTGTTTTTGTGGCCGCATATTGAAGGCTTCTGCTGCGTGTGTCGTTGTGCTGCTGCCTTCATTTGCTGCCGGGCGTCAATTGGGGCAGATGGTGACGGACGCTGCGCCTCGTTTTGCTTTGTTTTTATTTTATTGATTTTGGTTGTGTTTTTGCGTTGCGCCCCACTCCTGCTGCGCTGCGCTGAGGGAAGTGGGGGCGGCGTTGGGCGATTTGTGGGGGACCGCGACGGGAGTTTCTGCGGGCACTCGCGCTGCGTGTCGCCGCCGGCGGGGGTTAAAAAAAAGGGGCGGGGCGTTGGAAAGGCGGCGCGTGACGTGTGCTTGTGGACTTTGTTTTTTGTTCCTGCGGGCCCTCTGCGCGTGTTTGTGTGCGTATTTTTTTATCGCCTTGCCCTCTTCTCCCTCTTCTTTTT
>NW_021704243.1:0-33693 GCF_003719485.1 Trypanosoma conorhini | reverse complement strand
GAAACGCCGGAGCCAGTTCATGCAGAGACGCAGGAACCAGTCCATGCAGAAACGCCGGAGCCAGTTCATGCAGAGACGCAGGAACCAGTCCATGCAGAAACGCAGGAGCCAGTCCATGCAGAGACGCAGAAGCCAGTCCATGCAGAGACGCAGGAGCCAGTCCATGCAGAGACGCAGGAGCCAGTCCATGCAGAGACGCAGGAGCCAGTCCATGCAGAGACGCAGGAGCGACATCTGTCGTCTGTGGTCTCTGACTTATATACTCACCAGTACGGAAATGAGGTCCGCACGGGTGGCCCATTCTCCGCGGTTTGGATGGCGTGGATGTACCCTCGTGTCGTTGTTGCTGGAATTGTTTGTGCCGTCTTTGTCACGGTGGTTTGGGTGCTTCTGCTGCGTAGGTCGTCTTTCTCTCCACGCGGGGCTGGGGCTTTATCTATAATGCGCTGGCAGCTGACGCGTGATGATCTTCTCTGGGAGGCGGTTGACGCGCGGTTTGCCCTTCTTTTGGGCGTCCTATCTTCCTCTTTTGATGTGTCACATGCGCAGAGGCTTTGCCTTCGCAGCGTTGCTGAGGCGTACTTTGGCAGTTGCGAGTTGCACTATGTAGACCTTGGGAACAGCATTTCGATGTGGGAGGACCTTGAGGGGCAGCTTCGCGGGGCGGATGCACACTTTTCGCGACGTATCCGCGAGTTAAAGTGGTCGCTTCAGCTACGCGAAGTTGCATTGTTAGAAGGGCAAGAACGTGTGGACCTGTGTCTGGAGGAGCGGCGCCGCGCCAGTCAGCTCTGGGGACACATACTGGAAGTGTTTGCGGGGCAGCTGGCGCACTTCATGGCGTGCGAGCAGGCGAGGGCGGCTGCGGCCGTGGACGCCACTCCCCATGCGGATGCCGAAGGAGATGCTGCCGCTAGCCAAGAGGATGACAACAGTAACGATACAGAGGATGCAGGCGTGGCGCCATCTTCGCGGGCTTCCTCCCCTCCACCCGCGACCCCGGCTAACGATCCTCATGCGGCGAACACGTTGCAGTTGGAGGAGATGCTGCGCGACATGTTACTGAAGGAGAACCAGGAAAAGCATGTTCTTCTGCTTGCGCTCCAGTTACTGCGAGGCCGCCTTGCCGAGCGCGCGAACGGTAAGTTTGACACACCGCCATTGTCTACCAACGTCACCGAGGGCAATCAACATGATGGCAGCGGCCACCGCTCCTCCTTGCGGCGGAGCCCACTGCAACGAGACATCCAGAACCGCGGGACCCGTTATTATGGGTCCCACTCACACGATGCCGTCACTGCCTGTGAAGACGAGCCAAGGACTGGGGTTGGGCTAGCGCCCAGCTCCCTGCCCTCGCGTGCAAGTTCTTTCGGGCAGCGGCCAACCCAGTCGGCATCTGTGTCATGTGCCTCATCTCCCCATGTGGACGTTGTCGTTGATGGTGCCATAGACATTGAAGCTGGTTTGAAACGCCATGAGGAGGCCTCGGCGCCCTCGCCGGAGCATCGAACAACGCATTTTGGGGTTGCCACCGGAAATGTCAGTGAAGCTGTGCCGGCCCAAATGAGAAGTCCGATGTGCAATATGCTTCCCGTTTCACCGTTGCCGTTTTCGCAGTCTGACGCCTCTGCAGAGAATGTTTCCACGCTCCGCTTGGGAGGCGTGAGTCGTATGAACACGAAGCTAGGGAAGGAAGCCGTACATGCAAAGGGGAATTGTTCGACCGAATCTCCAGTGAAGCCGGCGACGATGCGGCGTGGCCTCCACGCCACACGCCTTTACCGCGGAAACGACTGGTCGGACCTTGGTGCCCAGGAGTAACCCTATACCGTGAGGCTATTAGTTGCAATATATCTATACTTCCACGCGTCAAGGAGGGGAGGAGAGGGGGTTGATGTCAATTGATGAACGCGCAAAACTGGTTTTATTTGAAGCTATGGAGTTTGTATATATACGTTTTTTTTACTCCTTGGAATGACCTGGATTCCCTTCCCGCACGTGTGTGATGGTGTTGTTTTTTTTTTGTTTGTTGTTGTTCTTCTTGTGTGTGTGTGTTGCTGCTTTCAGTTTCTCCTTTTTGGTTACCGCCGTTCTTTGCTCTTGGTGCTTCTGTGTGTGCTTCTGTGTGTGTCGGCCGCCTTCCATTTCTTTTTTTTTAATTCATTTATTTTTTGTTTATTATTTTTTTCCCTCCCCCTTTTCACCCCCCAACTTTTTACGTCCGCAGCGAGCACGACTCCAAAACTAGTGGCAGAGACACATTCCACACGGTCTCTTCGTCGTTTTTTTTTCCTCATTTCTGGGGGCGCTCTGGAGAAAGGGAGGGCAGCAACCTTGAACGAGAAGAGGAAGAAGCAAAAAAAAGAAAAAAGATCAAATCGATCAAAAAACCGGTCTTTTGGGAGGAGGGAAGACAAAACGAACGCGGGGCATGTTGCTGTACTTCGTCAACGGTGTTGTGAGTCAGGGGGTCGTCAGCGCGGAGCTCGTCGTGGCGCACCCGCTGCTGCCCGTTGTGGCGTCTGCGTGGACGGAGCCGTCGCACCTGCTGGTGACGGACGCCGAAGGGGAGTTCATAGCCGACGGCGGGGCGCAGTTGGCGCTGAAGGCCGCAGGCAAGATCACCTCCATGGCGTGGCACCCCACCCAACCGGCCCTGGCGATTGGGTGGTCCTCTGGGGGACTCATGATGTGGTCCCTGCCGTCGGCGACAAAAGCGGCCGGCGCCGCCAGCGCCCCGCCACAGGCACCGGTGGAAGCTGAGAAGGCACCGCAGCAGCATGACGAAGGCTCGGTGGTAACGTGCGTGTGGTCCGGTGGTGGCAGCTACCTCCTCACCGCGTCGTCCAAGATGCGTGTGGTGGCCTGGATGGTGGAACACACTGCCGTGAAAGCGGAGAATGACAAGGATGACGCCGTCAGAACAGTGCAATTCAAACTTGCACCGATGTGGTCTGTGCCAACAGAGGTAGCCATCGTCCAGGCACTGCATGCCACCTCTTCTGCTGTACACTCCCGGCAGGATGCGCCGCAACGACAGCAGCAAGACAACAACAACACGGATGCCCTAGATGATTTTGCTCTCCCGCGTAGGCTGTCATATTCTCGTGGCATAGATGATGGGAATGACGATTGTTCTTTTTTTCTCGCCAGTGCCAGTGACCGACGCATTTTTGCGCTAACAGAGGAGCAAAAGCTGTTCCCACTGCTTTCACTTGAAGAAGCGCCGATGACGATGCTCTACGACCCAGACGAGCGGCAACTTGTTGCATTTAGCGTTGCCAATGTAATTAATGTGTACCACGTCTCAGAAGACTTTACAGCAAAGTTGCTCCTTCGACGCAAACTGTCAACTCCAAGTGTTAACTTGCTGGGAGAGCGATTTACGCTGACCATGCGGTGGGCCTCTCCCAGCGTCCTTGCGTTTGGGTGCGGAGACAATCGTGTGCGGTTTTTTGACATCCGTGGCGACCGCGTGTACGTTGTACCGCATCCGGCGCCTGCGGCTGCCCACGTCACGCACATCGATACTCTTGAGAAGAAGGGCTTGCTAGCCATGGCAACTGCGGAAGGACCGCTCGCCGTATTCCAACGAAGTGTCGCTTCGCGCCATAAGCGAGGTGCTTCCACCACAGCAGGAGTCAAAACAGGTGCTGCAGCGATGGACACTCATCACGTGAATGTTGGTTCTCTTCTGGACGAGAATGATCCAGCAGACGAGTGGGAGTTGTTAACCGTTGTCGACGTGGGTGGACGCGTGGATCGGTTAAGCTTTACCACCGCGGGCCACATTGTGGTGGCTCTCGCAAAGGGTAAGATGCAGGTTCTTCGCGAGACGGTGCGCAAGCGTGCGTGGGACGGGGTCGTGGCCGCCACACAGATTTCAATGGAAATGATTGTTGTGGAGAGTGTCACTGGCTGCCAGTGTTTGTTGAAGAGCAACAGTAAGATACGCGGCATGGCGGCAGCCTTTCCCACCATTGGACTTTGGAATGGCCAACAAATTGACCTCTACACGGTTAACGAGTCCACCTCGACGGCGTCCTTGACAAACTTTGTGTCAACGACAAGTCCCGCCTTTGCGGTTCACCCGGAGGGACTGTTTTACGTGAAGGATGCCAACCGTGTCTTATTCGCCAACTTCCAACTTGTAACACTTGGGCAAATCGCCTTTACCGAATCGGAGGGAACACCGACAGTGATTGATGTGATGGGTGACGTTGTCGTGGCGATCTCCTCGACAAATGCAATGCGCCTCGCACGCGTGGTTGGGCACGAAGTGCGACAACTGGGTCCGCCACGTCGACTGACGCTTCCAGACCCCGGCATCGTCGTGACCGACGCAAAGGTGAATGCGCAGGGACGCCGTGTGGCACTCATGACACGTCGCATTGCGGATGATCTGCCGGACAGTCGCATTTGGGTCTACGACTGCGACAAGGACCTGGTAAATTTTTATGACTTCTCTGTGCGGGGTGAGATTCCCGACGCGGTGTACTGGAACACGCCGGAGCCGAACAGCAATACGATTGGAGAGCTTGGCTACCTCCTCTTGGCCTGTGAGACCCATCAAGTGAAAAACAGCCACGCTACACAGCCACCCGATGGGGCTGGGGGACTTGGCGAACACGGTGCGGAGGGCGCTTCGTCAAAGCGGCAAACCCCACGACGTGAGGCCTCAAACGCGACCACAAATTTTGATGAAGGGGCGCCGACTATGGAGTCGATGCCGGATCTCGAGAACTTGGCCGAGAAGCAGCAGCAGCTGGAGGAAGAGAGCTATGCGGGCGGCCTTAGCGGGGTCAACCCTCTCGCGAATCGCACCCATTCCGTTGTCACGCTCTTTTCTACCAATAAGGGGCTTGTTGTGCACAACGCCGTCCTCCTCAAGCGCTACCACATTTGCCTAGTTGGTCTCACTATTCCGGATTTTTTGCTGGCCTCGGTGCGCATAAACGGTAACCCAAGTAATCCCGAGGACTACATGATTGAGCAGAAACGACTGCGAGATTTTGAGGGGCTCAAGACGGAGAAAGACGTAGCGGTGCTGGAGGCACTCATGAAGTTCAGCTACTACTCTACCATTGGCAACATGGATGAGGCCTATCGCTGCGTCAAGACCATAAAAAGTCCTACGGTGTGGCAAAGTCTCGCGCGGATGTGCATCTTCTCCGGTCGCCTGGACGTTGCGGAGGTTTGTCTTGCGCAAATGCAGGATGGGGTTGCTGCCGCTGCTCTGCGAGAGGCCCGCAGAAGGTACCCAGAGGAGAAGGACGTGCACCTCGCGACGCTTGCCTGTGGCCTTGGACTAGTGAAGGAGTCTGAGGGGCTGCTGCGCAAAGCTAAGCGATTTGACCTCATCACGGACCTACTGCTGGCGTGCGGCAAGTTTGAGCAGGCCCAGCGACATGCGAAGCACTATGATCGGATCCACATTTACCCAGTCTCATATAAGTACGCCCAGTTCATGGAATCCTTCTCTAACTTTGAGGCCTCCGTCATGTGGTACCGCAATGCTGGGTGCCTTTCAACCGATGTTGCCCGTGTTTTTTTTCAAAGCAACCGCCTGACGGAGCTGCGTGACCTCATTATTCCACCGCCGAGCAAGCTGAAGAGTGCTAATGATTTCACGACGGGCAATTCGGAGAACGCGGCAACTGAGACTCAAGGTGCCGCTAATGGGAAGGGCAAAAGTGAGCGCTCGGCGGCCGCAATGCCTCTGGAGAATGAAGGCGAAACAGGCGGAAGCTCTCCAAAGGATGGGGCTGAGGAAAATGGACCCTCTCCTTTTCAGCATCTATTCGCGTACAACAATGAGTTGCTGGTGTGGTGGGCTCAGCAGAGTGAACGCAGACGACAGTTTTCGGAGGCAATTAAATTTTACATGTTAGCCGAAGATGCTTTTAATAGTGTGCGGCTGCTCTGTGCAGAAAGTCCCCCGCGTCTAGAGGAGGCGGTTGAGCTTGTGGATAAGGAGATTGAAAAGGCTCGCGCGCGAGCCAACAGCGCATCGGGGCTAGCCATGGCAGCGGGAGAAACAACCGTGGCGGACGTGGAATCTGTGGGGGCAGCCTTCTTCATTGGTCTTCATTATGAGCGTTCCAATGACGCGTCCATGGCGCTACAGTACTTTAAGCACGCTGCAGCGTGGCGGGCCGCTTCAAGGGTGGCAAAGGCGCACCAGCGCCATGGTGATTTGTATGCCTTGTCAATTGCAAGCGAGGATGCACAGCTGATGCTTGACAACGCAATCTTTTTGGAGCAAAACAGCGTCTACGACAAGGCTGTAGAGTTGTATCACCGAATTGGAGATGTGCAAAAGGCGATTGAGGTCTGCATTAAGGGTGGGCTTTATGACACAATGCACCGCATCAGCTCCACGTTGGATGCGCAAAGCGACCCAGAGGTCTTTCTGCAGATGGCAGAACATTTTATTGCGAATGGGCACTATGACAAGGCAGCAGAAATGTACATATTTGCCAAGGCCTTTCCTCGCGCACTTGAACTTTGCACTGCGCACGGGGTTGTCCTCACGGATGAAATGGCGGAGTCGATTTCCTCTGATGCCAACTGTCGCAATCTGTCGGAGGAGGAGCGCACGGCGCTGCTCCGGCAGATCGCCGGCATCGCCAAGGACCAGGGTAACTGGAACCTTGCCTGCAAGAAGTATACGCAGATCGGTGAAAGGTTGAAGGCAATGAAGATGTTAATGCGCGGCGGTGATGTGAACAAGGTCATTTTCTTTGCAAGCCACTCACGCAACGCGGAAATTTACACGCTCGCGGGTAACTTTTTGCAATCGCAAAACTGGCCCACCGACCCGAATATCTACAAACACATTGTCCTTTTCTACACAAAGGCAAAGGCCTTTGGTAATCTCATCTCGTTCACGGATGCTTTTGCGCAACTCCAGATCGACGAAAACCGCAACTACTACGAGGCGTGGCGGGCGCTTGATGAATGCGTGCACTTTTTGGAGCGCAACCGAGACGCCGTCTACGGTGGCGGTACCGTCATGGCGAAGGAGGAGAGCCTCCGCGCGCGCCGCGACGCCGTGGAGCAGGTGGTGCGGGCGATAAAGCTCCTCTCCGACAGTGCATCCAACGAGGAGAAGGCGAAGGAGCTCATCGCCGTTTGCTCCGACCTCATCAAACGCAGCCGGCCGAGCCACCAGGACAGCCCCACTTTGTCGGCGGCTATCCGTATTGGAGACGTCTTTGCGCTTCTCGTGCGATACTATTATGAAAATGCGCGATCGGCGAAGGATGCGATGCGGGTAATAGACAGTATGGTGAAGCATTCCGTGGAGCCGCGCTTCTTCGTGGAGCGGGACTTGTTAGAGTCTGTGTGTAGCGCCAATGGTCGAAGTGTCGCCGAGTTTGTCGCCGAGGACACCGGGCAAGTGTTTGCCAAGCGCCAGGGCGGAAGCTATGGGGGCACGGAGGAGGAGGTAGCGTGAGTGTATAGAGACTACCAGATAATGCTTCTCTGCCAGAGAGCGAGAGAGGGAGGGAGAAAGAATAAAAGAAAAACCAAAAGGGGGGATGCTGATGTGCAATGCAAACAAAAAATAGAAAAGCAAAAGAAACTGGAAACGTGAGGGCCATTTTGTATTTAGAGCTGTGTGCCCGCACCTTCTCTGGGGAAGAGGAAGTAGCAGGGGAGGAGCAGCCGCCTCTTGCCTCCTTGTTGCTTCCCTTGTTTGTTTATGCTTTCTGTTGGCTTTCTTCCCCGGTGACAACCGCGTCATCGCAGCACCGTGTATTTGTTTTGCTTTAGAGTGGAGAAAGGCAAAGCGAGGAACATGGACGGTGTGGTGTATTTTTCTTTCTTTTTTTATTCGTCTTTCTTTACAGGCGCTGGTGTGTTTGGTCTCTCACGCCTTTTTTTGTTTGTTTTTGTTTTATTTTGTTTTGCTTCTTTTCCCACTTGTCTCTGCTGCAGCCATTGGAGTGATGGAATTGAGGTCTGTCCTTCTGCTCCCTGTTTTTTTATCGGAGTGGTCATTGTTGTTGTTGTTGTTTTTTCCATCCTTTGTTCTTATTTTGCAGCGTCTGTTGAAGGGGAAAAAAGGAAGAAGGAGGAGGCGCCAGAAGGAGAGTGGGACGGAGAGAGCGGGAGGGTCGCGGCAAGAGTGATGAGCGGGGCCGGCAAGGGGGAGCAGCACGGGGCGACTTCGCCCTTGCGCAAGCTTCAGCGGTCGTTATATTCCACCGCCGCCCATGCGGAGGGCAACGCCGATCCACAGCAGCAACAGCAGCAGCAGCAGCAGCAGCAGCAGCAGAAGTATGAGGACCACACTGAGGCGGCGCGTACGCGGTGGGAGGCAGCTGCAGCGGGTGCGAAACGGCCGCTGAGGCGCTATAAGAACGATGTATCGTGGCGGCATCTGCCGCAGGTACACACGCAACGACCACCACCACAAGACTGCCAGGATGGGCAGCAGCCTTGGGGGGTAGTGCCCCCGTTTGTGCCGTCGCTGCAGGTGCAAAACATGGAGTTTCCGGCTTCTTCTTTGTTTTCTGACACTCAACGCAACTCGCTGTTGGACACCAAGACGTCCTCACTTGAGCATTGCCTGTCGCTGAGTGACACAGTCAAAGGCAAATTTGGCAAGTGTGCTTCAGTGGGAGGTATTGGGTCGCGCGATGCGACGGCGTGCCCTCCGCCAATAGTAACGAGTGAAGATTTTCTGTTTAGACAGTCTGGTCGGCCTAGACCAAGTCCTGCGTCCCGTGTCGTGCATCCGCAGGGGTTTCGCATACTTAAGAACCGCAGTGCGGTGGAACGGTCACTGCGCAGCTACTTTCGCTTACCCCCCGCGCCGAGTTCGCGCCTTGTCAAGGACCGTTTGTGGACACAGCGGCAACTGATGGCTGTTGAAATGACCGAAGATGAGGAGGAAGCTCGTTTTTTTGCGAATGCCGTGGACGTTCCTCTCCGGCAATCCCACATATTGCTAGATGGTTATCTGCTTCTTTGCGCCGCTGGGCAACCCGAGCCGGAAGCGGTGGAGGCGGTGACGCTTCAAAGTTTTCACATCGTCGGTGTCATGGAGGATGACTTGACCCATTTTCAGAACCTCCGGTTTCTTGATCTGAGCGAGAATAAACTGCTGCTGGAGCACCTCCTTTCTCTGACTGGCCTTGAGGTGCTGCACCTCCCGTATAACAAGATCGCCTCTTTGGCAGGCATTGCACGCGTGGTCTTGGAGCAGCAACTGCAGTCGACAAGTAGCAGCAGTGCCTTCGTTAACCGTGCTGGGACCCGTGGAAGCGGAGTTGGCGTGGTGGACAGTGCGATGCACGACAGTAAGTCCATTCGGAATGCCGCAGCCTACTATGCCCAGGAAAAGACACCGACGGCGGTTCGTACCGACGGTGGCTTACGCTGGCGCACGCCAGTAGCTACCAACGCGAATGGTGGTGGTGCGACGGTGGATGCAACTGGGACCGCGGGGTATTACTCGCCACATCAAAAGATTGTGGGACGCCCCAACCAAAACTCAGAGTGCAGTTTGCATGATGTTCTCTTGCCAAACCTGCATGCCCTGAATCTCTCCTTTAACCAGATTCCCCCAGCTGAAATTTTGCACCTGTCATACTTTCCTTTTCTTGAAAAACTTGACTTGAGTGGTAACAACCTACGCGTCTTGCCAGAGGACCTTGCGGATCTCACAAGCGTGACACATTTCGCACTTGAGCGAAATCACTTTCGCGACGGCAATGTCATCTTTGCGGCACTCTCCACCATGCCGGCCCTCATTGAAGTCAACCTCAATCATAACGAACTACGCCACGTCCCCCCGCTCTCCGTGAAAAATGGACGTGGACTTTGTTTTCCCTCGATTGAGGTGATTGGTTTGGGGCACAACCGCTTTGCAGCTGCGCGGGATGTGGCGGCGCTGACTGAGCTTGTGCGGACGCTGCAGCGCGTGATGCTTGCGGGAAACCCGATTGCGCGTAAGAGTAAAGAGCGCGGCGCGGCGCAGTCAATTTTTGCGCAGGCCGTGATGAACCTCTACTGGGAGCAAGCCGCCGTGCGTCACCCTGACACCGGTGAAAGAAGCTCCTCCAACCACTTTGGAACCGATGTGCCACTTGGCGATACCTCACGGCTCCAGACGCCGCATCAAGACAAAAGTGCGGTGGAGGATGAGAGGGATGTGACGCATAGTGAATACCATCAGTGGGGCAGTCTTGTTGAGGCATGGCGGCAGTCAAAGGAGGGGTCGGAATCGAAAAGTTCTTCACAGTCCCTCACCAAACTTTATGAGGGTGAGGACGAGGACGACTACCCCGATCACCAGCATTCCTACACGATGGATACCCCAGACGCTTCCGCACTGCCAGAGGGTGATAGCACGATCAACAATCTCTTTTGGTACGGCGACGCGGAATCGCTGCCTTTGCAGGGGACAACGACGAAGGGGGTTGATCGCACTCTGCCAGACCTACCAACACCCTCACTCTTGCGGTTTGTGGAGCTCATCTTTGACGACACCGTGATAAAGAAACAAAAACCGGGCTACTTCTATTCCAAGTGGCGTCAACTCGCATTGGAGGGTGAAACGCAACGGCACATGCTGGCGGGCGTGGGACGGTCGTCGTGTTTGGTGCATCCCAAGACGGGCCTCGTTACTGTGCCGAACTACACCGAGTTTATGGACATCTACCGCCTCCTGGAGGACCCGCCCTTGTCGCGCTGTGGGTTTAGACGGCGCACGTACGCCACACCGCGCGAAAAGAGGCGGAGGCGAAGGGAGAAAATTGCGGTTCCTCACCCTACGGCTGATGTCGCACAGGAGGAGGAAGCGGAGGCGAAGGCCAAGGAAGAGAGAGAGGAGGCTGAGGCTGCCACCCCAGTGGATCAGCAGAACACTGAGACGGACGAGGAATATGACATGGAGGAGTCCGCCTCGGAGGGAAGTGAGTCCACTCGGAACGTCGTGTTTATGACGGGCGTGGCCCTGGAAGAGCAGCGTGCGTCGTGTCCAAAGAGACGTGGAAAGGCGAAGCCGCGAAAGGTGCTGGCGCAGGAAACTCCGATTGAAGACTCTCCTGCGGGCGTCAACGAGGGAGCGGCGCCCCACCCCGACACCGCGGAGGATGCGCGGGCGACAGACGTGAACGAGGCGAGGGAGCAAGAAATGCGCAGGCAGACGCAGCCGCGCAGCGAGCGTTCGCCTAGGGCTAGAAAGGAACCGCAGCCCAAGTCAGGGGTGGCGGAGCCGCCGAGTACGAACGTTCGCATTCTTATGAATGAACTTCGTCGCATGCTGCGTCGTCCACTTCCATCGCTGCCGACTGTTTCTACGAAGCACAGCACCGGTAGGTTCTAAAGCGGAACCGTGACGAGGAGGAAAACAAAAAGAAAAAATGCATTCTTATCTTTCTGAACTATGTTTCTAGGTGTGTTCTGCTTGCCCTTCTGGGTCTGTGTGTCGTCACTTGAGGGCCTTTGTGATGGGTGATGATGTATGGTGTCTGTATCTTCCTGAAATTTGGCACTTGGCTTTTATCTGCCTCTATTCTGTGATGTAAAGTAGCCTGCTCTCTTTTTCCCCCGATTTAGTGTTTGTTTGTTTGTTTTTTATCTTCTTGAGCCGCTCAGTTGTGGTTGAGCAACGGGAAAAAAGTAAGGCCGCGATGGATGCTGTGCGCTTCTGAGCTTCTGCCTTTTTTCTCCCCTTTTTTTCCCCCCTCCTCCTCGTAGTCGCGCAATGCGTGACATGGGGGGCGTGTGGTTTGCGAACATCATGTCCTTCTTTTCTGGTCTCTTCCTCTTCCTCCGCCCACGGCAAACAAAAGGCACTGGAAGCCGTTGCAGTGTAGACCTGTTGACGCTCATGCAGAGGCGACGAGTACGCTCAGTCTCGACGCGTTCAGGCGCACGGTGCGAAAACCACCGCGGAGGCGCCGTCAGCTCGCGAGAAACAGTGAAGAAGCGGCGGTCCTCGAAGGTGCCCTTGTTAGTTGAACGATCAGCGAACAGAAATGAGCTCTCGCAGCATGATAGTGAAACTCCCGCGTGTGAAAGAAGATCACAACTGGTGTTGCGGGGTGATTGTACTCAGCGGCCATCCTCTGCTTCTTTTTCCTCGCGCCAAGTGAACATGTTACCTGCGTTTTGCGTGCCGCACTATCGATGGTCGCCGCTGCACACATCTTGCGCTCACGCGGTAGCGGAGGAGCACGAGGCTGTTATTCAGTGGTATGAACAGAATATACGACCAGGTGATGTAAATTTAGACGACGAAGTTGGAACTGCGTGGCTTTCAACGGCAAGGTCACGGTGCGACGCGCTGTGCACGTTTGCACAGGAGCATCGCACCCTGTATGGCTCTCTAGACGCGGACAAACTTCAAGAGATGGAGGCGTGTTTGTTTCGCCTATTGCTCTGTGTAAAGGGGGCCGAAGAGCATTGGAGTTTGCTCTCAACCAGGTCGTCTGTGGGCGCGTCACGGAAGACAACTAGAACTGCGTGTCAGCAGACTGTACCGCGTGAGAAGCACATTAGCTTTGCGAAACCTTTGTTTCACTTTTTTTCTTCCGTGTCATTGCCTGAGAATGACGAGCCATCGGGAGGTAGCTTGGCCGGTTTCGCATCCTTGGCCTTGGCAGAGGAGGACAGTGCAGCTGAGGACGAAGACGTTGCTGATGCCCCCTACAAAGGCCGGAGCAGTGGCGTCTACTACGGAGACATTTTTTCTGCGCTAGAAGTCGTTGAGGCAATTCCTGCTGAGCAACCTATTCTTGAAGAGACAAACGCGCTTTCACGGCCACAGCCGCAGCAAAGATTGAGTGGCCCAATTGCTACGGAGTGCACAGTCGAAAATGTGCTGCATCCGGTTTTCCATCCCTACCGGCTCTTCCTTACGATTTTCGGGCTCGGGTCGGGGGTATGGCGACGGAGAAGAATACCGCCTTGGAAGAAAATGTGGTTGTATATTTTGGTTACCAGCGCCTGTTGCGTGCTTTCCTTGCTGGTGGTTTGCCGGCGTTGGTAGTTGCCGCGGACGACACCGATTCACTGGTTGGCCACCTTGAAGTGTAGATGGAGCGAGGCGGAGGTGGGAGTGACGGCTCTACGTTAGTTTATGCCTTAGATGAGACTCCTTCTCCCTTCTTTCCTTCACTCTCCCTAATGGATTATTGATTTATTATTTTTTTAAATTTTTTATGAGGGTCCTCCTCCCTCGTGGGGCTTGTGTCTACTCTTTGCAGGAAGTTTGGGCCGATGGGGTCGGCCAGCGGCCAGCACCCGACGCTTCCCGCCTTTTTGCCCCGTACAGCCTATTTGTTGTGGCCCGCAGAGGCATGGGACCCAAGCAATCGAGTGGCGACGCGCAGTGGTGGCACTGCGAGCACTGCTCCACATTGGATGAAAACGGGCTTGTGTGCGCGGGCCCCGCTTGAGCGAATTTTCCTCTTTCACTTCCCCTCCCCATCCTTCTTTTTTTTTTGTGTGTGTGTGTTTTTGTTTTTTTGCTCTTGACCGGACACTCCTGTCAGCTGTCGTTCTGTTTTTGCCAGCGGCTACACGATGGAGAGCGGCGCGAGGGAAAAGGTGACGGACGCGGACTCGATTCGCCGGCACGAGGGGGAGGAGGGGCAGCCGCGCGGCAAACATCATCGCCGCTACTCAGAAGAGTCATCGGCATCGCGCTCTGCTCCTGTTCCTGTTCCTGCCTCTGCTGCAACTTCGGCTGTGGCGCCAGTGATGTCGAGAGCCGTGGCGTCGAAGAGGATAGACGTCATTGTGCGGGGCGTGCTGGAGAGTGCGGTGTGCCACGAGGCTGACACACTTTTTGCTCGTACGTATTGGGTGCACGGCACCGACTGGGCACCGCTGGCGAACGTGACTGCCGCCGAGGAGGTTGTCACCGCCTCGCCGCTTGTGGCCCCGCTGGAGCGCCAGACGAATAGCGAGGTGATCACGCAGCTCTCCTGGAGCTCCAACGACCCGTTTGCGCGATTCACGTGGGCGACCCCATTTGAGTGTGCCTTGCGTGGCACCAACCCGCATGGGTGGCCACAACTTGTAGTAACACTGCACACGGTGCCAAACGTTGTGCCAACGACCAGGCCAGCGCGCTCAGGAGGCGCAAGTGGTAGCGGGGAGAAGTGCCTCTCATATAGTCGTTGTTTTATTCCGTTGCGCAGCGGGACGTACCGCAAGCAGTTGCCCCTGCTGCAGTTGATGCCCAACACACGAAAACTGGCGTGGATTGGGTGGTGGACAGGTGAGCGCTTAGAGCTGCGGGATCCGGCGTTTCTCTGCAGCGGAGAGGATCGGCGTGTGCTGTGTGCCAAGCCGCTCCCCGGACACATCTCACTGTCGCTCTCCGTCGTAGTTAACGGATTCACAGAGTGCGGCATTGAGCCGTGAGAGGGATGGTTTGCAGCAAGGTCGCCAAGGCGCATAGAGTAGATGGCTGACAATACGGTGTGCTGCGGACTTTGGAATTCCAAGGAGGTGTGCCGTTGTAAAGCCCCACCGCCAACCAAGGCGGTGGGGCGGCGAAAAAAAAAGTAGCGTGAAATCTGCGTCCGCCAGCGGAGGTGTGTCTGCGCCTGTGTGGAGTTTGGTGTCTCGCTGAATGACAGTAAACTGCAACCAGCGTCAACGACGCCGCACGAAGAGGGTGTCGATGACACTGACGTGGAAAAGTAACAAAATGGGGCGAACGCAGAGCTGCAACGGCACGTCTGTCTCTCCACTCTCTTTTTCTCTCACACACACACGCACTCTCTCTCTCTCTCTCTTTTTTTTCTTTTTTTTTTGTATGTTCCGTGTCTCTTCCATGCGCGCAGGGAATTCAGGTGTAGAGGAGTAGAAGAGCGAGTGGGGGAGGGGGGAGTTGGTTGGCGCGGCCTCCTGCCTATATTCCTTCCGGTGGACACGCGTGCCGTTGCAAGACAGCGAATACCACGGGGGGTGGGGACGGGAGCGGGCACGCCAGCCAACGAACACGTCCCGCCGCCTTCGTGAAGAAATAACGGAAGGGCAAGCAGCGAGAGGAACGCGAAGAAAACTCCCAAAGTGGGGGAAATAATAACGATCTGCATATAGCAAACAGAGAAGTAAGAACGGCAAAAAGAAGAAAAGGGGGGGAAAGAAGAAAAGGAAGGGGGTGGAAAAAAAAAAGGTTGTGTCATATCTGAGCTCTCTTGCGCAGTTGCATAGGACACTGAGCACGATGCGAAAACCGACAAAACTCCGTGAATTTATCGCAAACGGCGAATCCGTCGAGTTGCCGCGGGGTGGCGTGCTCTTCGCAGCAGTGTTGTGGGTATTCCTGGCACTTGCCATCCCCGTCGCCGACGCCGCTGTTGCGTCGCCGCAGTGTGCGTGGATATACAGCGCCACGGAGGGCGAGACTGTCACAAGTGTGCTGCAACGCCAGTGGGATCGTGGGGCGTGCGCCGGCAGATACGTGACGCTGACGGAGGTGGCCCCCGCACTGCCGGGTTTTGCCGTTCCGAACGCCCACCTTCTCGTCGTGCAGTACACACCCGCCATCACCGGCCTGAGTGAGGGAGAGGTGCGCTACGTCTCGCAGCAGGTGCACGTCGTGTGTGACGTGTTCACACAGCTTTGCGAAAGGGCCTCCGTGCACTACGTTGTGCATGGGATACAAAAAGTGGGCCCCGCGAACGACACGACGACGACGACGACGACGACGACGGAAGCGCCTTCCCCAAAGCCGGAGGAAAATACAACAACGACAACGACAACGACAACGACAACAACTGCGGCACCAGCTCCAGTTGTTGTCTCGTGTCCCCCTGGTGGTGTCCTTCCTGCGGTAAGGACGAACGTAACGGTCCCCGCAAGCCTGGAGCCACTTAGTTACGTGGACAAGTGTGCCGCCCCGCGCCGGATTGCCATAAGCAACGTGAGTGAGGCAGCGAATAAATTATTCCACATTGAAAAAGATTCCATTCTCTGGTTTGATCGTAACGGTGAAAACCAAGCGGAGGGTGTCTTCACCGCCAACCTTACCGTCTACTGTAATGAGGTGGCTTCTTGTTTTAATGTTCAGGCGACGTTTGTTGTTGTGAAGCCCCTTCCCACTCCGCCTGAGAATCCACCAAACTGCAGCCGTACTTACGGCTTCCACGTGGGTTTCGCGCAGAAAGCCTCGCTTACGCTTACACCACACAGTGAGGATGCATGCCCAGCCAGCCAAAAGCCCGTCTTCACCCTTGTATCGCCGCCGAAGTATAATGCAGAGGCGTTTCGACTGGATACGGACACAGGCGCGTTTAATTACGCTGCCCCGAATGGGCCACGGGTGACTTCCGACGCCTTTGAGTTTCTCATTAGTTGCGCGGCAAATACTGGTGGCACCAGACACCCACTATGCACGGGGCGTGCCAGTATTCTTGTAACGTCGCCACCGCCGACGCCGCCGCCAACCCCTCCAGCCGAAGAGGTGGAGTGCCCGGGAAACTTTGTGTTTGACTATGAAGTAGACAGTGAAAGCAAAACTGTGCCGGACACTTACAAACTTTTTCTGCAAGCAGGACACGGTGAGAACGTTTCCTTCTGCCCCAGTAATATTTACACCCAAGCAGAGCTGCGAACGAAGGCCAAGACTGGAACGGTGGTTGATTTTAGCAACACAACAGGCATTTTTCAATATGTGCCGTCCAGCAACTCCGTTGACCATTTTGACTTTGCTCTAACGTGTGGTACAGGACGCGTATGTCATGGAACCGCCACAATGCAGCCTCGTGAAAGTCCCGCGCCGTCGCCGGAATATCCCTCGACGGTGTATGATCTTGGAAAGATTGTTTGCAGGGGCACCTGTGACGCTTCTGCGTGGCGCTCCTCGCCACGTTATCCGGGTCTTTTTGATGTCACGGATGGGCCGCAGGGAGGACGCAGCCATGTGACGCCCCGCCACGATGGTAGGTCGCCGGATGATATGGACTTTGAGATTCGTATGGAGGGGAACGCGTTGTTGCTGCGGGCGTACACGATTATTGGTAATATGGCCGCCCGGTTTGTGACATTCACGCCCGTGGGAAGCCCGAAGAGCGCATTCTTGACATCGGCCTACGTGCCCAAAGGTGCACATTCCTCCTTCAATGCAACGTGCCTTGACCAGCAGGCAAAAACCGGACTCGCCTCGGCCATCTGGACCTGGGACGAGGCTTCGGAGGCGGAGGGAGGGGCCGCTCTGCGTGGGCGGCTGAATACAGTAACTGACGCGTACAGGAGCGGCGAGAATTACTTCCAAAAGTTTGGTGGAAAGCACCGAGACTGTGACGTGTTCCGTCGAGATCCGTGCAAGTATGCCCCGATGCTCACGCCTGCTTCGACTACGGATGCCTCTATAGCCAGCGATGCGAACCCTGAGCATGTCATTGACTGGACGCTGTACGTGAATGATTGTGATGCCACATGGGTGGGAAATGTTTCACTTAACCACCTTCGCACGCTACGTGGCAGTGCCAGCAACGAACTCCTTTTTAAGGCAGTGAATAAAAGTTTGTTGGTGGGCACTATTTACACGCAGGTGGTTAAACCCGCGAGTTGGGTGCCACCATACAACGGTATTTTGTCCCTGCAACGAGCGTACACGGTACGAATTTCGATAGACGACTCTGTTGGCGCTGACGTGGAGGTGTCTCAGGTGAAGCCTTCACCGACGGTGCAAACCGACGCGGCAACGGAGACGAATAATGTGAAGGAGGTTCCACGGATACAGTCAAAACTTTCATCGGTGGCGGAGTTTTCAAAGAGCGAGAACAGTTTATTCCAGGACTCCTTCAACGTCTCTGTTGATGTGCGATTTGCTGCTGCAAAAGACCCCAAGACGGGAGAGCGTTTGTACGGCTACGCCGTTCTGATATATCCATACCAATTAAATTACTCCCATATTAAGTACAGTGTGCCCATGCTGGTCCACCTCAACGCCACTCAGCTGCGTGTGACGGAGGTTCAACTGCTGAATGCCTCATGGACGACCCCAAATCTACAAGATTGCCCCCATTGCACCGGAAAAGCCGTAACATGTGCTGGCACTGGGTCTGGCCTTAACCTTGATTGTGATCCCGTCATCCGCTTTGAGCCGGCAGGAGATGTCTCTCTCTTCCGACAGTGTGAGTTAGCCAGTGAACGCAAAGGTCAATTTCTCAATATTTCCCTGATTGCACGTGTGGTTGGAAGTAGGACGGCACTCTCCGCTACTGGGCATCCTGAAGGTTCCTTCGCATTGCGTTTACGGTTTGACAACTTTGAGACTATCGTCGTCAATGTTAAACAGCTTGCATATATTACAAGCATTAACACCATCACACACCGTGCGCTGTGTCGTTCCTCGGCCTACTGGCCTGTCCCGGATGTTCTTGGTGGTTCCGTCCCTGCTAATCCGTTCAACAGCACTCAGTTGCTGCATGACATCCTTAGCCAACCGTTGGATGAAAAGGATAAGGCTAAAAAGAAGCCGTATTACGGCGCTCCAAAATCCTTACACAGTGACGCTTTTTGTGAGGCAAATGCTAACCCACATCGGCCGGCGCATATCTTTTTGAATAGTACAACGACGACGGTAAACGACGACAGTGCTGATGCTGCGGGCAAACCAGGGTCATCGACTGTACAGCTGTCACTTTGCACGGTCCCAGATGAACAACTGTACGGTGTAACAGACTGGGTATATGTGACTTTGCATGATAGGCTGAAGCCTCTAAACTCGTCAACGCTTGCAAAGATGTCACTGGAATATCTCATTCTTTCCGTAAATGCGAAAGATGTCTTGGGTGTGTTCCAAACCAACAGCATCGACAGCGGCGTCGGGCAATCAAAGTTGCACTTTGTACTTGATGGGGCATCTTTGCCGGATAAAATGAGCGGTGGGGAATTGGGCGACGAGGCGGAACGTCAGCAGTGGATGGGTGAGACGCCAATGGGGAATTCCACGGTGTATTTGCGCTGGGAGAAGTACGCTGCCTACCTACACTACCGACGCATTTACCTCCGTTCGTGCCCCTCAGACAAGCAAACAGGGGAATGCGTGGAAGAGCCGTTTCACTTCGCATTTGTGCCAGGGACACTTTTGTATCGTGGCAGTCGCGTTCGCGTCGCGTTTCACCTGCACGCAGGCGTACGTTACACCTCCAGCGATGCCGTTGGGGACTCGTGGGTGGAGGAGCACATTGCCAGGATTCCTGTCTCTGCGCAAATTTCATCAGAACTGCGGTTTGACCGTGACGTTTACACCCCACGCGTGGTTCCGCGGCATGCTGGCGGACTAAGCAAAAAGTCGGCCAGAGTGCTCGTAGTGGTTTTCGTCTTGGCCATCGTGGCTGTGCTGGCGGCTGCCATCTTCATCGAAATGCACTACAAACGTGTTTTGCGTGTCGCGAAGCGTCGTCTGCGGCAGACTCCCGCCTGCAACGGAAATGACGCTGCCGACAGAAGGACGTCGGATCAGGTCCTTTCACCTCTGCGGGATCAAAACGGGGATTCGTGCCCCAATAGCCTTGGGCTGGGCGCCGCGGCGTTTGGTGGGAGGCCGGCTAAGCAGCTGAAGCCCACGGAGTCGTCGGCATCGGCCGGTATCCGGACAAAGTACGGGGTGGTGCAGTTGGAACCAGCCCGCATACAGGTATCGGAGGATGAGTTTGGTGGCTGAATTTCTCCGACGCGTTTTCCCCCTTTGCCGCGTGTGGAGCAGACGCTTCTGGTGCAACGACGTCGGAAAGAGGCATGAACGAACTGGAAGAAAATAGAGCCATATCCAGCAAATAAGCAAACATGACGATACTTCTGCAGAGGAGGAAGACTACAAGGAGAGGACGAGGATGAAGGAGGGGAGAAGTGGTTGAACGCGTTGAGACGTGCCGGGATGGGGCTTCACGCTGAAGCCGTTTATTTCTGGACGTCGGCGCTTCTTCTGCGGTTGGTTGGGTTTCGCCGCTCGGCTGTGTGAAGTTGCACCCTTCTTCCTTCCTCTCATTCCACACACGTACGAGAAGAGAGGGATAAAGATGCATATATGTGTATATACATACTTCCCCTTTATCGAACGCTTTCTTTTTTGATTTGTTTTTTTTTGTTCGATGGTTCTCTTTACTCTCTCGTTAGTTGCCTCTCTTCTTTTTGTTTACGATGGTTCCTTGAGACACAGCTTATACTATGCAGAGACATGCATGCATGCATATATATATATATATATATGTATATATGTATTGGCACAAATGATGCTTGTAACACATTGGATGCATGGTGTGTGTTGTTTATTGGGAGGTGCTCCGCGGGCGATAAATAGTAAGATGTGTGTGTATTTGTCTGTGTCAGAGAAAGCGAGAGAGAAGTATGGCCGGCGCATGCATGCACGCATCGCTATCCCGATATACTTACACAATAGAGGAAAGAGCACATAGGCTAAATGCTGAAGGAAACTCTCTCTCTCTCTCTCACGCACACACACATATATATATAAAGAAATCACAGCAAGGGGGGTGGGTGAGGTGGTGAGCGCGGGTGGGCCACTGTGGAGAAGTGGCGTGCCCTATTTATTTATTTTGTTCTCCTCCTTTGCTGGAGTGTCCCTTTTCTCCCCCATCGGTGCCACTTTTGCATTGCGTGTAGTCCATCTTTCTTCTTCTTGTTGTTTCAGCCGGTTGGCATAAATATTCTGCCGCGTCAGCGTCGGTGCCTTCCTCAGTGGGATGATGTGTGTCGTGGCGGTGGTGTCGTCCACAACTAACAACTATTGCCCGCTGCCTTCCCCTCTTTTTTTTTTGTCACACGTTGCCTGTCTTCTTTCTCATGCCACTTCCGTTCCGTATTTGTTTCTCTCACACACCTTAGAGTTTTGTGCTGGCTGGTAGGGTATCTACATACATCTCAACATTCAAGGGAGCAAAGGAGAGCGAGAGAGAAGGTTTGTTGTGTGTGCGCGTGCGTGCGAGGCGCCCCCTTTTCAGCCGTCACCCTTCACTTCGCCTCGGCCGCGTGCGGAATCTCTAGCGGGCGAAGCCCCTTTCCCAGCCGCGTACCGCTGCTCACGGAAACTATACTTTTGCTGCTCCCACCGTGTGGGGCGCCCCACACTCGGCGTGCAACTGGGAAGGGCGGAGAGGAAGCCCTGAGGGCACACGGCGCGTGTTTAGGAGGAGGGGCGGGGGGAGCTGAGAAGGTAGAGAACAAAAGGGAGACTTGAAGCCAAGGGCGTGTGCGTGGATCTACATAGAGGCTGAGGGGAGGGAGAGGGAGAGCCAAAGAAAACGTCACCGAGGCGAAACACACACTTACACGCACACAAAGAAAGACGGAGAGCGAAAGGGAACAATAACAACAACAAGGAGTCACAAGAAGAGTAGAAAGGTATAGTTTTTTTTTTTTTCAAAAAGCAAAACAAAAGTAAAACAAAGAAAAAGTTATTCATATATATATATATATAACTCTGACAGAGCCGTTGCGGGTGGAAAATAAAGATCGAGTCTATTTTAGTTTGAGTTTGCGGGGTGACAGATGGAGCGGTACACGAAAATACGTGTGCTGGGGAAGGGCAGCTTTGGTAGTGCCATTCTCATCAAACGGCGCAGCGACAATGCGCTTCTCGTCATTAAAGAGGTATTTTTGGGCAAAATGAGCAAAAAGGAACGCGAGGAGGCACGCCACGAGTGTTACGTGCTGCAGAAGCTGAGTCACCCAAACATCGTACGCTACGTGGAGCACTTTGAGAACCGCAATAACCTGTACATTGTGATGGAGTACTGCGATGGGGGTGACCTTCACGGCAAACTTAAAATGGGGCCAATGAAGGAAAGTATCATCTTGTATTATTATTCGCAAATTTGTCTTGCGATGGAATATTTACATTCCCGCCACATTCTTCACCGCGACATTAAAACAATGAACGTGTTTCTCATGAAAAACGGTTCTGTCAAACTAGGAGACTTTGGCATCTCAACTGTCTTGCGCAACACGATGGGAATGGCAAACACTGTCTGCGGCACACCGTACTATTTCTCGCCTGAGATATGTCGCAACAAACCGTACAATAACAAGTCAGATGTGTGGGCGCTGGGTGTGCTGCTGTATGAAATGGCCACCGGAAAACACCCCTTTGACGGCAGTAGTATGCAGCAACTGATGCAGCGCATTGTAAGAGGCACCTATGCACCACTGCCGTCACATTTCTCATCGGAGTTCCGCAAAGTGGTAGAGTGGTGCCTGCAGAAGGATCCTTCACGACGGCCCAGTATCAAGCAGACGCTTGCACTTCCTATTGTACGACGCTCGCTCGAGCAGCTAGAAGAAAACCTGATGCTTGCCACTCAGTGCAAGGTGCGGCTGAAAGACATCATAGATTTTGAGGTAGGGGGGGAGCAGAATGGAAACAACAACAACCAGAGCCCTGCGGCGGCGGGACCGGTGAAGCGGGGGAGGGAAGAACAAGGGTGTGCCTCACCGTACGCAAAACCACAAGTGATGTCCCCCGGGAAAGCGGCGGCGATGGCAGTGGCAAATCAGCAACACGTGCTTCAACGGTCACCACAGCGATCTCCGCAATCCCTCTCGCCGGGTGCGGAGGCCGCAGTAGGACTCCTCGCACAACGCCCTGTAGGCAATCATGCGCTTCTCGGCCCAAAGCCGAGTGCGTCGCCTGCGCCTGTGGACCACAACCGGATTCAAAACTACCGAAAGTACTTATTGCAGCACTACCAACGAGATGCAGTTGCGGACAAGGATGTCTCTCCTGCTCCTGTGGTCGGCGGTAGAGGGCCCGGTGCGGCGGCTCCTCCCGAGCTTGCGCCCCAACCCGTGTCACCACCTTCTTCCCCTCGACAGCAACAACTACAAAGGCAGCAACGAAATTTGCCACCGGCCGCCGCGGAGTATCAAAACCAGTATCTCAACGACGCACTTAGGCAAAAAGCTGTGGCACCTGGTGCTGGTGTTGAAGGTTTTCAGGAGAGAATGCGGCGTATTGATGCCATTATGCAGCGGTACGCCCAAAACGTGGACCTCAAATCACGCGAGACAATTCACGCGTACATGAAACGCAAACACGATGAGTACCTGCAGAGGCAGAAGCGGGAGCAAGAACGTGTTCAGCGCCGGGATGAACTTCGGAAGAAACAGCTTGCGAGGGTCATTGAACATCAAAATTACCTCTGCCGAGTTGATTTGCCGCCTCAACAACGACAGCAACAAAAACTGGTTCAGCAAAAGCAACAGGCAATGCAAGTCCCTGTCCCAGCTGCCCCAGCTGCCCCAGCTGCTCCTGCGGCGGGTTCGCCACACTCGCCGCGGAAGCGGCCTCCACAAATGTCACCACCACCACCGTCTTCGCAACAGCAACACGCTGTCTTTGGGCGTGATCCGCGATGTGTGCAGCGGCAGCCGAGAGAAGTGGAACCGCCTGCCCCTTTGCAACGGGCGGATCCTGTTCGAAACAACAATAATGGTTCCAGGAATCGAGAGCCAGAGCCCGTAGTGCGGAGGAAAAGAAAAGTTTTTGCGGCGAATTCACCGCTTTTGCTTTCCCCTTCCAAGCGTTGGCAACATCAGCCACTTGGTCCGGTTCTCCGAGACGACGTGGCGCGACATTCTGGCCTGGCTTCTGCTGCCTCTGCCGCCGCTGCTGTTGGGTCTGCCTGCGACAAAAACAGGGACAAAAACGGCAAAGTGAACATGAAGTTGAGCCCTACAAAGCTGGTTGCTGGAGCGGCAGGTTTGAGTCCCCCAGCAAAGGGTAAGCGGGTCGTAGAAGCCGCTACGCCTCAGCCCCATCCATCGGCAGCAAGAGGACCACCGCCTCCTATGCCGCAGGAGAAGAAACAAAAACCTCAGCCAATGCTGCGTATCATCTCTGCACCCGTTTTTGCTTCGCCGCTGGTGGGGGCTAATGCCGCCCGTGAAGACGCCGGGGAGGAGAACGAGGACAACAAGATCGGGAAAAAGTGTGTTACACCGACGCATTTGCAAGCCCACCCACTTGTACGTCGCAGTAGTGCACCTCTGCGTCCTTCCACTGACGATTCACATGCGCCATCCATGAATCTCTACAGTCCGTCAAAATTATTGGGCGAGAAACAAATGATTCGTCCCTTGGCTGCAGCCGGATTCATGCCACAAGGTGTTATAGCTCCATCGCAGCAGCAGCAGCAGCAGCAGCAGCAGCATCCTCAAGACGTTCTGTCGCGAGCTGCTTCTCCTACATCGGGATTGGTGGTTATGGGGGCAAAGTCGTTCTTTGTCTCCAAAGAGGACTTGGCTGTTGCTGTTGCTGCTGCTGCTGTGGAAGAGCCTCGTCAAGGCGAGCAGCGGCGTCGACAACTTTTGCAACAGGCAGAGATGGAACTGCTGCAGAAAGAGCAACCTGGAAAAGTCGATGAGGCAATTTCACTCCAGGCCCCGAACACAGGGGCAGAATTCCTCAATAACAATAAGAGACGAGGAAATATAAATTGTCAGCCTGTGGCCAATAAGGCACCTTCGTCCTCAGAGATTGCGTGGACGGCGGCCAAAGGCAACCCTGTCAATGGCAAACCACGCAAAAAAGAACGACAGCCCCCACTGTCCCTAGCTCCACTACAAATACGGCTAATGCAGCCAAGTTTCCCGCAGAGCAACTCCCCCACGTCATCCTCCTCGCCGTTCAAGCTCAGTGGGGCATTGCCTCCAACTGGTGCTCGGCCTCTGAGTGGGAAGCAGCCCTTGTCACGAGGTTCTGGCTGCAGTGCGTCATCGTCCCAACTTGGAATTGGGCAAATGCCAGCTGTTCTCGGCGTCAAGATGCCTTCACATGCACGTGAACCCGCAGCAGTAGCATCATCGGGGGCAGGTTGTGAGGGATCGTGCCCTAAAAACCTCACTATGGATGGTCCTCCAGTTCTTCTTGATATTGATTACAGCTTCTGTTCTATGGCCCAAGACGACGCTGCAAAGCCGTCTCCGACGGCGGAAGGTGGCGTGGCAGCTCTTTTTCCCTCAATTGCGGATGCGGGGTCGGAGCAGCATGATGTATTGCAGCAGTGGAGAAATGTTGCGGAAAGCCACGAGGGTCACAAACTTCCGCACCGAGCCAATTTTATTCACATGCAGACAGGTGCAACGAAAAAAGTTTTTGCTGAGGGCGACGATGTTCTCGCGGCCTTTCAAAAGGCAAATGGCACATCTCCGAGTATTCCTAGCACGCTGGAGGTGCTGCGAACACTTTGCGGTTGCGAGGCGGAGGGAAATGTGGATGACGTGGATCAAGCCCCTGGCGTCTCTCTAACGCTACTGAAACAGAAACAGCAGAGGAAACAAGAACTCGCCCCAGTTGAGAGTCAGCCTGGCACGAGATCGTTGGGTCTGCCGTTACCACTTTGCACCGAAGGCGCCGGAGAGCAACGCCAAGGCGGGTCCTCCTCACCGACACCGCAGCCCTCGTCGAGGGCAAACAGCCAAGAAAACATAATTTCCTCTTCTTCTGAGGTGAGTCACCGGGATTTGTTGGCGCAGGAGGAGAGTACGGCTCTGTTGGCGCTCTTGGACACCAACAACGAGGCTCGGAGAAGTCATGACCCAGATCACGTCAATAGTAGCACTACTTCCACCGATCATCAAAACGAACACTCGCTTGAGGGCTACCTGGCAATGCTCGATCACTTGAGGGGTATTCTCTACCGTCGAGCACCGCCCTTGAAAAAGTTAGCTGCTGCCGAAAAAGAAGACGAACAACGAAAGAAAAGGGAACACCAAAAGGAGGATGACGAAATGGAGCAGCTGGAAAATGTGTCTACCTCGTCTCTGGAGGGAATGAAGGAAAGCCCTCCTGCACCGTTGGAGATGGAGATGATTTCCATGACGCTAGTAGATGATTTGCCGACACCGCATGAACTGCTGGTGACAGCGGCGGCACACATGCCGCATAAGCAACCGCGTCATCAAGTTTCGCCCCCACTGGCTAGCGGTGAGGGGAAGCAACCTCCACCTGCGGGTCTTGAAGCAGATGAGGAGGACTACGACAATAGTGCCGAGGATGAAAGCTGTGAAGAGGACAATGATGATGATGATTTCGAAGACGCTATCCCTCTTCTACCGCAGCCTTGCGCAGCGGTAAGTGACATGTATCAACGTATTCTTGATAGCGCATATTGTTTGCCGGAACTTTTTCCCAGTCAGGAGGTCCAAGGTGAGGCTGGAGTAAATAGCGGCCATGCGTCAGCGAGTGGCGTAAAACCGTGGGATGCAGGAGAAAAAGGTAGTGGTGAGGTTATTGACAACGTTTCATTTCTGCATCCTAGTTCTGCCGAGGTAGAGCATGACACCGACGGCGGCTGTACAGTGGCTGCTTTGCACTCTGTCCAAGAGACTCTTGCCGTGAAGGCGAAAGAAAAAAATGGAGCAACCATGTGAGCTGGTTTATTTCTCTCTCTTTTTTTCTTTTTTGTTTGTCCCCCCTCCTCCTGATTTGCATTGCTTTCATCTAGTGCGAGATGTTTTTTTTTCTTGCTTTTGCTTTTGCTGGACGTTGTTCTCGCGGTATTGTTGAATTATTTAAACGAGGGAAAAAAAAACATGGAAAAGGCGTCGGCTTTGGTTGAATTGTGGGAGATGTAGGGGGGCAAACTGCCTCCGGCAATTGGCGTTCGATGGAGACGCCGCCCCTTTAACTTCAGTGAGTTCATTGTGAGTTTCCGCGAAATAAAGGGTGGCACCATGGGTGTGCGCTGGAGAGGGCGTGCTTGGAGGCACGACGTTGTATACGGTGTTCGGACTGTTGTTGTTGCTTTTTATTCATGGCCTTATTCCATTGATAGAGTGGAGCTGCTTGGGGGGAAAGAATGAGGGGAAGTAGAAACCAACAACAAATCATTTCTTTATTATTCTTCCTTAATGTTTGTTTGTTGTGGGTTTCTTCTTGAAGCTGCCTTACTGGCTCCCCCTCCCGTCGCTTCCGTTTTTGATGCGCCTGGCCCTCTGTGTGTGTTTTTTTTTTTTGCGGCCTCTCTTTCTGGGGGCGCCACCACTAGTGCACGTTTTTTCTCGTGCTTGAAAAGAAAAAGAAAAACCGCGCTGGGGGAGAAGCGGGCGGTGTATGGGCAATCTCCATAGATCACATTACCAGCCATATGTATATCTCACACTATTCAGATGTTTTTTTATTTTTAATTCGGGCATTGCCCACTGCACGTTTGTGTCCGAAGGTGAAGAGCTTGTTCGTTTTTGTTTTGTTTGTTTTGCTCACCTCATGTGCTTTAGTAACCCCCTTTTATATTTATTCTTCGTTGTTGTTTTTTTCTCCAGCGCCCACCCCCACAGGAGTCGGCTAAGTTTGAGTTCCTGCGTCCGGAAGGAACCGGGGCCGGCGGGGATGCGGCTGTCCCACCTGCGTCTCCACGACAGCAGCGGCAGTAGCAACGCGTCTCGCGGTTCGCGCAGTGTGACAGAGCAGAGCTTCAAACCGCCGCACAAAGGCGCGGCGTCGACGGCCCCTCCCGTGCTTCATCCCTCAAACGTTGCGCCACTGAGGAGCTTCGGGCCTCAAGAGGAGTATGCGGCGTCGTTCGACGCTTCCTCTTCAGGGAGTACCACCTTTCCTGTCGCGACTCACGCAGAGGCGCTATCAGAAGGCCGTCGTGTGGCGCCTGCGCTCCACCGCACGGCCGCGTTGGCTCCATCTTACAGCGTTGTGAGTGATGCGATGAAAGATCGCCTAGACGGCACGACGAGGGAAGGCGGGGGCAGCGTCCAGCTCGTGAGTAAGCAGCGCACGACATGGGCGGGAGCCGGTGCTGCTGCTGCTGCTAACCGCAGCAGTGGAAACTACGATGATCTGAGTGCATCCTCTGCCTACGACAAGCGGGTGAAGTCACCGTCAACAGTGAGGTCAAGCAAGGCAGGCACGGTGGACTCCCCTCTAGAGATACCGACCCCAGAGCCATCACATGTAGAGGTCCCCAAGCGACAACCGCCTGTGCGGGGGAGTGTCAGACGCACGATGACACCTGATGGCCGACAGGCATGGGTGCTTTTTTCTCCACGCCGTGGAATTCGTTACTGTTCGGACTCCGTGCCAAAGGCAGCTGTTACTGGATGGAACAGGAAGGTGGTGGGCTCCCCTCCCGACCATCTTCCCCGACGCGTGTTAGACGTTGTTGCGGGTGGAATTGGGGGCGCGCGAGGTGTGGGGAAGTCGAATAAGGCCCCTTCCGGCCGCGATCAACCATCGGCTGTGGGTGGTGGTCACAACCTTAATAGAAACCCTGAACCAAAGCCGCCGCAGCGCTTTGCTGTGCCCCACTTCGCGGAGGCGAAGGAGCGGAGGGTGCTGCTTCGAGCAGAAAAGGAAGGCTATCAGAATGACCATATGCATAATGACGAGTATAGTGACAGGTCATGGGCCACGTTGCGTCGGTGGCTTTTGCGCAAGTACCGAAAGACGAATGGTAAATTACTCTGTAGCAAGAGCGAGATTGCTGCAACGCTGCAGGAGTGGCGCCGGGGGCTCGGGGCTGCAGCGGAGTCCCTTCTTCTTTTACTGCAGCCTGTGCGCGTGGAGAGTGGGGGCGGCTCACGGTGGTTTCCGCTTCCACGTGGGTGGATGCCGTCTTCTGGCGCGGTGATCCCCTTCTCCGCCCAAACAATGATGGAGCCCTCAGGGCACTTCGCCACAGCCCCCGTGCGCAGGAGCAGCCAATGTACGACCGGGCACACGGCGGGGCTTGACGATGACACCATCGTGCCTAAAGGGTTCCCCAATGCGTCGTATTCCACTTCGCTGAAGCGTGCTGTGCTGGGTAGTGGGCAGGACCCCGAATCCCCGCCGCTGCGTGTTGGAATTGACGTCAGCGAGGATGACTACGCGAAGGCGTTTTTCAGCCTTGACCCTCTCCCCATCCATGACGCGGACGACGTTGCCGTTTACGCGTCGCTCCTGCACAAGGGCGGCACCCTTGCCGCCGCTCCTGGTACAACTTCGCCACAGTGGCTTTCAACTGGGGCAAAGCTTACGGAGAAAGGCGATGAGGGGGAGGCAGATGAAGAGGACGAAGAGAAAGAAGAAGAGAATGCAGCTGAGGATGCAGCCGCGAGGCGGAGAGGCAGTACACGCAGTAGAGCGACAACAACGAGGCAACATTGCCGTGAAACTGCAGGAAGATATGGATTGTGGTGCATCCTGGAGCCTCTTACGGAAGAGGTAAGTGTGGCTGCCACAGCAACCCGAGAGCCCTCAAGTTTCTTAGCCAACACGCGTGGCATGGGGAGGAGGCGAGACGATGTTCAAGTGCCTCGGTGGTGCCTTCAAATATGCGGGGGAGCATTACCACGGCGGTACTGCGTTTCCTCTAGTTCCTCCGTGGAGAGCTCCGTCATCTCTTACCCTGATGATGTTGAGACCGGTGCATCCAACACCGTGGTGGCTGCACGTTTCGAAGCCCTTTTTTTCCCCCAACCTCCTGATTACCCTTCGAACATGTTTGGTCCTCGCCTGACGGTATCCGCCGCGGTTTCGGCGACGCCGCCCATTTGTTCTATCCCCCTCACTCCCCAGCTCCTCCGCGCGAGTGAGGTGCCACATTATAGAGCGATACTTATGCAGCAGGGAGAGCGTGTTCGACTGCGGCATGAACAGGAAGAAGGTTTTGTACTTGGGCAAGGCGAGAACCGAGAAGAACTTTTCCTTTTACTCACGCAAGTTACGGTGAATGCCACTCAAAAGTATTGTTTGGATCTCAGTGTCTACCTCATGCCTTGCCGGTTGCTTCGCACAGATTCTAATGCATTCAAACCTTCCCCAGTTGCCGCGTTGGTGGAGGTGCCATTGCTTCATAGCAGTCCTGTGATAACCGCGACGCGGCGGGTGCACGGCGCCAAACTCATATTCACCACAAAAAATGCATTTGTAAAGGCGTATCGGGCAATTTTGTGGGCAAGTGTAGTGAATACCACGGCGATGCGTCCGATGGCCGACATACCAGCTTATTTATGCGACAAAAGCGGGGAATCGCCGTATATGGCACTTCAATGTTTTGCTCCCCTTTCACAAAAAACGGAGCGGTGCGCTTTTGACGCCTATCGGGAACAGTGCGTGCAGCACGTTGCGTCTGTGCTTTTAAAAGAGCGTGATTTCTTTGGAGTGGACGCGTATCGATTGGAGGATTTCGCGCTGGGCACTGCGTCTAATAGAGGCAAACGAAAGCCGCTTTCTTCAGCCGCAACGCTGCCCCTCACGACATGTGCATTTTCTTCCGCGGTCGCCTATGATGTGTACGGTGTTGTCTATCGCGCGGTACATACTCCCAGCGCACGGGTCTTTGATGTACGCGTGCTTCCGCGCAATTCGACAAAACTTCTCTGGGCGGGTGCCACTGCAGTTGGGGGGGATTGCGGCAGCGCGGGTGACTCAGTTTCACTACCTGTGATGGAAGCGGCACTTGTGGCGGAGTATCTCTCGCGTATGCCTTTCCAGAACCCGATTGCCGCCGTATTATGCGATGCCCACAAGTTGTACGTCGTTTCCGCCCCTATTTTTTCAGTGCTTTCTGAAGCAAAACGTCACACTCCTCCCCCTGCTACTTCGATACCCCACCCTTGTCATGGCTTTGGGGTTGTTTCGCTTCAGTGCTTCATGGAAAAGGTGCTACGTTCCCCTCACACGTTGTTTTCCACGCGTTGGGAATTGGCGCGTCTCGTTGCGGCGCAGTTGCTATTGACACTCATCTCACTTCATGGAAAGGGTGTTGTGCTTGGGCCTTGTGCCCCAAGGCGGTTCTTCCTGCAGTGCAATCCGGACGCGGTAAGTCGCGGTGCTGTGGGCGCTGACGACAAGAAGGAGGAGGGTTTGACAACAGGCGATTTTCATCTTGTGGTTGCTGCCTTTGGTGTTACCTCGGATGCCTGGGTGTATGAGCGGCAGCAGCCTGGGGTGGTGGAGTACATTCCCCCGCGTTACCTCTTCCGCGTCGCCCACAGCACGGTGCTTGGGGCCTCTGGGGCGTCTGAGTGGACCGTTGGAGATGACTACTGGTCATACCTCTGCTTAGTTTTTGAGCTTTTTTCTGCGACTGGAGAGCCGCTGGTGGCGGCACCGTCAAGGCCAAAAGAAGAAGGTGAGCACCGGGACCCCAATGCGACGTCGCCCCAGCGTCAAAGGGAAATTATGCAGCTATGGAAGGCCGTTTTTTCTTTGCCGCCTGCTTCCGCAACCAGCGGTGAGGCAAATCTGCATCGAGAGCCGGCGGTGACGCAAGCGCTGCACGATTTTGTGCAGTCACGCGTAGCGGCTGCCATTCTGCACAAGGTCGAGGCATGGGTGACGATGGAGGAGCATCACCCACGCTCAGACGGTTCAAACGTACGACAACCCCGTGAAGCTGAAAGGAGCCGCACACGTGCTACCCCTGGAGCTGTCTCGCTGGCCGATGCCTATTGGGTGGCTTTGCGCTCACATCCCTCCTCGCTGCTTTCAACAGGAGGGGAGGTAGCCGGTGCTGCGGCTACCGCGGACTTTGCTGTTGCCGATGCTGCCCATTTTGCAGAGAGCATTAAGTCTACGCAGGCCTCCATGCTGACCATTCAACACTTTTGCCAAATTCTTGTAGGCATGGCTCTACAGTCGACAGCAGCTTGTATCGACAAAGCCGCGCACCGTCTGACGTGGACCCTCTTGTCGCACCCGTTTTTTATTGGTATAGACTTTGCAAAGTTGTTTGATGGCAACTTGCCCGTTCCTCACGCGAAATTTGTATGCGGTAAGCTGCTTGGTAAGACGCTGCTGGGCGCGGCGACGTGCGCAGCTTCCGGGAAGTCGAATAGGCACGGAAGCGGATCCCCGACTAGGGGTGGACTGCAGCAGCCGCGGTTGCCGTCTTATTCGGGTCTGCAAGCGGCGCATCGATTGTGTGTGCCTCTCGCTTTGCTCCCCATGGCCGCCGATGACGGGGAAGGTGGAGGTGCCCGGGGTAAGGATGACGCATTTACCCCGTCATCCTCGCGTAGCGCAGGCGGCAGCATCCACGGCATCTACAAGGCCAGCGAAATTGAAGAGATGGAGCAGGTGCAAGAAGAGGTACGCCGGGCCTTGAGGACTTTCGCCTCCACGGATACAGCATCCCCATCTCTGTTGGTTGCTAGGGAGCAAAAGCAGCCAAAGCGTGATGGTTGTCCTCGTGATTCACTGACGGTGGCCCCGCTGACTGCTGTGGGGAAAATGGCCCTTAAGGAAGAGGATGACGAGGGGGAAAAGAATCCTGCTACATCCACGTGGAAGCGGTTGCAGCAGAGAGCGACACTGTCGGCAAGAAGCGCGGCAACGAACTCGGACATCCGCCCTGAGGAGCGTCCATCGAAGTCTCTGTTTCCTGCGGCGTGGGACCCGACGGGTGGTCGTGTGAGCCCTTTCTCTCTGCCCTCCCACTCCTCCATTTCACGCGCGCTTGCGTCCGCGGATCCGCTGCGGCAAACCGGCGTGGATCGGAGGCATTGCCCGCTGGGGGAGCGCTTCCTCCACGTGGCCAATGACGATCACGATCGCGACCACGACGAACGACGGTCTGGACTGCGTGGTCAGGGGGAGTTGCTTCAGGTGGCGGCGGCAGTGACGGTGCCCTCTGGCATCCAAGAGGATCGACCTGGTCATCAGCAGCAACAGTGGCGACAGGAGCAGGGGCACGACGGTGGTGGCGCTTCCCCTGCTTCTTCCGCCACGCATGGCACTAGGCGACCGGCAAGCGCACGAGATGGCGTGCGTGGGAAGAAGATGGCGGCCGACGCGGGTGACGACTTTTTGATCCGCGTGCAGGGTGCCTCCCTGACCACGGTGCTTCCTCACACTGCAGAGCCTGCGCCTGCACCATGTAGAAAAAGTGCGAGCGATGCATTCATGTTGGTGCCCTCCGACGACGACGATGACGACGAGGATGGTGAAGATGAGGCCTGTAAGAGGAAGAAGCATGAGGGGGAAGTGAAAGCGAGGACAGTGGGGGTGTCCGTGCCTCGGGCGGAGAGAAACTCCTTGCTTCCAAGAAGTTTCGGGGTTGTTCGCCGGCGACAGAGCAGCAGAGCAAGCTACAGTACGAGTACGTTTAAAAGCTCCACGTGGATGGCTTCCGTGCCTTCATTCGACGCGTTGGATCCGCATCAACATCAGGTGGGGGCTGACGAGGCAATATGGGAGCTTGTGCACGACGACGGCGAGGATGACGAGGGAGACGACAAGCACGTAACTTTTTATCATATGTGATGTCTCTTCCTGTTTTGCACTTCATTTCCCCGCCCAAACGAGGCGCGTAAAGGCTCCATGTATTATTGTTATTACTATTATTATTTTGTTGGTATTTTGTGCATTTTGCGTGCCTCCCATTGGGGGTGGGGTGGGATGGGGAGCTGTTGCGTTGTGTGCACTCCGTCAAAGTCCTTTCTTCTTATGGGGTCGGTGGCAGTGAGCACCGCCTCGAGGTCACAGGCCCCTCCCCCACTGTTGTACGCACAGTCCCGCCCTCCGTCGGCGCACGTGGCGTGGGGGCTACGACTCTGTTTCTGCGGCTTCGCTTCGGGTCCCCGCATGCTTTGCAAATTGTCTTCCTCTCTTGTGGCCTACACTCACAAGAAAAGGGCTGAATACGAGTAAAGTGGCTGGCTAGCAGCTCCAGACAAGGAAGGGGCGGTGTGCTCGTGCACGCGCAACAGTAATTATATATATATATATATATATAATTAATAAAGAAGAAA
>NW_021704231.1:27704-34329 GCF_003719485.1 Trypanosoma conorhini | reverse complement strand
CTTCTCTTTTCAATTTCGCTGTCGCTTGCTGCCGCTGTTCTGTGTTGTGCTCCGTGTGGGTGGTGCATTTCTCCAGGGGGTTTTGTTTTTGTTTGCTTTGCCGTCTTCCTCCTCGCTGCCTATGGCCGTCCCTCGTCTCTCGCCCTCTCGCTCTGCCAGGTAGGAAATGGGGACGATTAGCCGTCCGGGAGGCATGCGGCCCAAGTGGCACAAGAAGCGCATAAAGCGCCTTAAGCGGCGTCGCCGGCGCATGCGCCAGCGCTCCAAGTAAGCGTGAGGGTGGCGGCTGAGTCCTGACGCCGCCTCCACCGCTGTTCCCCTTGAACCAGGTGCCTTTTTTTTTGTGGAGCTTTTGCTGAGTTCATTTCTGTTTTTTTGTTGTTTGTTCTTGCTAAAATGGGACACGCATGGGGGTTTGTTGTTTGTGGCTTTCCAATGCGGCCTCGCCGGAGGGCGGCGCGGGTGCAGTTGCGTGGGCGCTGCCACCGCATTGCGCCGCCCCGCTACCGATACCCGCCACGTGGAGGTGGTCCTGCGGTTGCGGGCCCCGACGACTGCTGCTTGTCGCGTCCACGGCGAGGCCGGTTACTTCTGTGACGCCTTTATTTACCAACTGCTTTCCGTTTGCGGGCCGTAAACGGCTCTCGTTTGGGCTGGCAGGTTGGGCGTAGCGGGGCGAACTGCTTCTCCTCTTCTGTTTTCCGTTCTCGGTGTGGGAGGGAAGGGTGGCGCCTCATCCAGGCGTTGATATTCTGTGCGTTGTTCGGTAAGAAGGGGGACCGCGGTCATGGCGGCTTTGGACCAGCGCGAGCCGCGGGGCATGCCGGTTTCCGACGAAAAGGCGGCACGTAGCGTGCCGCAGTGGAGGCAGGGCAACTACGAGATCAACTGGTTGGCCGTCGCCGTCCTGGCTGTGCCTCCCGTCACGGTGGCCGCGGCTGTTTTGGCGGGTGTGCCTCTGGTGACGAAGACCCTCGTGGTGGCAGCCTTCTTCTACGTCTTCAACGGCATGATTGGTGTCACCGTGGGCTACCACCGCCTTTTTTCCCACCGAAGCTTCATTGCGCACCCGGTGCTTCAGTGGATTTGCGCGGTGGCTGGCGCAGGCGCCTTTGAGGGCTCGGCCAAGTGGTGGGGCCGCAACCACCGCATCCACCATCGCTACGTGGACACGCCCAAGGACCCGTATGACGCCACCCGTGGGTTCTTCTTTTCCCACATGGGCTGGATGATCATGAAACAGGATTATGCGCTTCTCGGGAAGGTGGACGTCAGCGATTTCAGGTACAACAACATTATTCAGTTCCAGCATCGCCATTTCTTCAAGATCGCCATGGTGTCCGGTATCATTCTCCCGACGCTGATTTGCGGCCTTGGCTGGGGCGATTGGCTCGGTGGGTACTTCTACGCGGGGCTCGCGAAGGTGGTGTTTGTGCATCATTGCACCTTTTTCATCAACAGCCTGGCCCATAAGGGTTGGTTCGGCGCGGTGCAGAACTACTCCGACCGCCACACCTCGCACGACTCCTTTGTCTGCGCGCTGCTGACGTTTGGGGAGGGGTACCACAATTTTCACCACGAGTTTGCGCAAGACTACCGCAACGGCATCAAGTGGTACCATTTCGATCCGACCAAGTGGACCATTCGCGTGTGTGAGTGCCTGCAGATGGCCACCCACCTCGTGCGCACCCCCAACGACGTGATTGAGCGGAACGTGAAGCAGCTCCTGCGCACTAAGCTCGGCAGGCAATTGGGGTCCCTCGAGAGGCGACTGAAGGAGCTTGAGCTCCCCACAACGGAGGAGTACACGTGGGATGACGTGGCGCGGCTTGTGCGGCAGGGCCAGAAGCTGACTGTGGTTGGCGACAGCGTTATTGACCTGCAGAGGTCCGTCCCAACAGGCGCCGGTTACACGCACTCCGACGCGAAAATTGTGTGGTACGAGGCCCACCCGGGAGGGAAGAAGATGCTGGACATGTTCGTGGGCAAGGACGCGACGGAGGTGTTCCACGGGGGAATATACAAGCACTCGCTGGGTGCTGAGGGCCTGCTCCCGCACCTGCGCGTCGCGAAACTGAGGCGTCGGTAGGGCTGGGCGCAACGTGGGCCCCGACAACGGCGGTACACTCGCTGTGTTGTTGCGTGCCAAGGAGGCAGGTGGGGCGAAGGGAACCGCACGCTGTAGAAGGCAATTGTAGTAAGAGGGATAGTGGGTGTGCGTGCGGAAGCAAAGAAGGGCTGATAAAAGGAGCCCTCGCTCGGGCGCGGGTCTCTCGCGCACGCGGCTGGGGGGGGCGCACGAGCGGCTCGGGGCACGCAGGGAGAGGGAAAACGCCAAGACACCCCATTTTTGCTTTTATTGCTTTTATCCAAATTTTCCGTGCTTCACGATGCACCCCGGACACCGAAGTCCTTCTTTTTTTTTTTTTTTCTTATTACCGGAGTGCCTATCTTTTTTGTTTTCCCATCTTTTCCTTCTCTCCCGCCCCCTTTTCTACTCAATTGTGGTTGTTGTTTTTTGTGTTTTTTTTTCTTGACATTCTTCGTGTGCGGCTCTGCGGCGGGGGGAGGGTGTGGGGCCGCGGAGCCGCACTTCCGCCGGCGGGAGACGAGGCACATGTACGCGCCCGCACACACGCCCACGCACCTCCCTGTCTCCGCACGCTCGGAAGGAAACTCAATTGTCCAGCTGCGCGAGGGCACTAATTTAGGAAACGCGTCGGGCGGAGCAGCTGTGCGGACACCGCCACCCACGCAGCTGCCGGCACTGTGGCCCTCTCGGGGGTTGTGCGCCCATGGTTTTGGCGGCGTCTTTGCCCACGCCCCGTGCGTCGATTTTGTTGTTGTTGTTGGTCCTTCTCTGTTGCTGCGTTATTGCGTCCGCGCTTTCTCTGCCCTTCTGTGATCCTCCTCCCGTGTTGCGCGGAAAACGGCCGCACATGTTATGCCTGCCCGCCGATGGGCCCTCGTCCTCCAGGCGGCCCCCCCAAACCAGAGGCGTTTTCTTCGGGTGCCGCGGTTGTGCCTCCACGGTAGGCCGGGGGCGTCTGCGGAGGCCGCGTGCTCTTTGTGCCGCGAGGGACGCGGTGGCCGAGGGCAAAAATGAGTTGGAGCGGCTTCTCCCGCGCGAGGTTGAGGAGGCGCACCGGAGGGCGCATGACGCCGGGAGGGACAAGTACGTCGACCCAACCGCCGGCCGGCCGCTTCTGACGCGGAGCTTCCACATGAGGCGCGGCGTCTGCTGCGGGAAAAGGTGTCGGCATTGTCCGTACGGGCACGTAAACGTCCCTGCCGCGGCCGGGTTGGCGCCAGCAGGGAGACGGATCGCTTGAGTGCGTGGCGGCCGAGGGGAGTTTTTGTGTCGTCACTGTTCTGCTTGCCTGCGACGAGGGGGTGCGGGGGAGGGCCACCCGCAGTCCCCTGGAGCACTTCTCCTTGCGGAGCTGGCACCTGCACCGCCGCGGCCCCGGAGTTGTGACGGAGGCTTCGATTGGAAGGGCTGAACGGCGGGCGCGGCGCTCCCTCCCGTCGTGGGCGGGAGGATCCTGGTGCAATGCCGCCGCACATGGGCGGTGCTGAGCTTTTACTGTCTGCTTCTCCCCTCTCTCCCCTTTCACCACCCTTCTTTTCTGCCTCTCTCCCCACCTCCCGTTCTGCGTGGGCGTGTGCTTCTTTGCGCCGTGGGTTGCCTTTCGGAGAGAAGGAAGGAGTGGTACGAACGAGCAAGGAAAGCCCCGCACAGGCAAGGAGTATTCCGCAACAAGACAAAGGGGTGGTGGGAAGCATGACTCCTGCGGAGAAGTCGTGTCTTCGGATTCGCGTGTCGCTGTATGTGCTGTTCATCGTGGCCTACGCAGTGGGTGTTATCATTTCATAAAAGAATTCAACAATTACTGGGCGGCGTCCGGCTTTTTTCTGGCTTGTGTCTTCATTGCCCTGACGACGGTCATGTACGTTATCCCGGACAAGACACTTTGCAAGCGTCTTTCGCCGGGAAGCAAGAGCCGTATCCTTTTCCAGTCGACTGTGCTGTTGGTCAGCTTGGGACTTTGGGGCGTTGCCATCTTTTTGCTGGCCCGGGGCATCATGCGGAGGCAGCGCTGGACGGGGGAGTCCGACTTCTGCTCATTTATTGCCTTCGCGAGCGCTGCAAAGTGGTTTTACTTCATCGGCTACCGCGTGCACAAAGCGCGCGTTGCTCCGGACACCGCCGAGGATGAGGTTGCGGAGGAAAAGCTGAACCTTTTCGAGGATTCTCCGTCCGACTGGTCCCCGGAGCAGAAAAAAATGATTGTGTAGGGGGAAGGACGGCGCCGCAATAAAAATATTCAACTGAAAATTAAATGAGGGAACATGCAACTTTTTTTGCTTCTATTTTTTTTTGTTTTTGCCATTAGGCTCTGCGGGTGGGTGTGTGTGTGTGTGCTTTGCTTCTGGGGGTAACTGAGGAAGTGTGCATCAATATATATATATTTATGCATGTGTGTAGGAGTTTTTTTTTACGTGTCTAGGTATCGGTGTGTGTCTGTGAGAACGGTAACTGAGGGTGCCGGCTCCGTTTCCAACTGAGAGGCCAAATTTTCAACAAGCTAAATTCTCGGGGAAAAAACCCGCTGAAAGGATTGCGAGGCGGTGTTTTTCCCACTTTTGATCCTCTGGGCATGCCGTCGTTGTCCCTCCGGGGCTGGCCGGGGCGGTGCTGGGATTCCCTGCGTGGCGCTGGCTGGTGAATTTGCTTCTGCTTTTTTTTATTCTCGGTCACTCCCCCCATTATTTTCTGCTGCCGGTTGGCCCGACGCACGCCGCCGTCCCGCGAGGCGAATGCCGCAGATGGGCCCATGCGCGACCAGCACTTGTCTCCTGGCGCTTCTGGCCGCCGTTGTCGCGGCGCTCGTCCCCTGGGTGGCCCACGTCGAACTTCATCCCGGCGAGGCGGATGACTGCATGCTGCGGCCATTGTGCAGCTCGCACCCAACGCTCGTGAAGGGGCTGATGTGCCTTCTGTTCCGGTACCCCGTGGACGTTGACCGGGGCGATTACAAGCAGCAGGTGCTGGTGCGACTGAGGCGACTCACGCAGCGGAGCCTGAAGGGACAGCGGCACGTGGTTGAGGGCGTCACGCGGAGCCTGGCCGCCAAGCTTGAAAATCCAGACAAGCCGCTGGTGCTCCACTTCGCGGGGGATAATGGGGTGGGCAAGACGACGCTGGCGCAGCTCATTTCCCTGGCCCTGGGCCTCAGGTGCCGCGACGCCGCGTGCACGACGGGTGACTCCACGCTGGTGCTCTCAGGCGTCAGCTATGACGGCTACAGTGCGCAGGAGTTCCGCCGGGTCGTGGTCCCGAGGATAGTGCAGCACGCCCTGAGGTTCCCAAAAAATGGTGTCGTCATCGTCAACGACCTTGGGGCCCTGCACCCGGATCTTGTGCGTGTGCTGCTCCCATTGTTGGGCAGGGCGCCCTCTTTTCCGGAGGCTCCCGGCGTGCCCCTCGGCCGCTTATTTGTTATTGTGACCACCGACTTCGGACGGCAGGGCCGCACGCAGGGGAAGAGCCTCGCGGAAATGCGTCGCCTCGTTGAGGAGGATTTTAAGAGCCTCTACAGTCAACTGTCGTCGTCGATGATTGAGACATTTCCATTTCTCCCGGCGGCACTGGATACGGCCAAGGAGATCGTCCGACTGACCATCCTGGATTATAAGTGCCGACACGGGGAGGCAATCCGGGAGTTGCGCGTGAGCGAGGATGCGGTTTTGTGGTTCGTTGACCTTGTGCGCGACGACCTTCCGGTGGAAAACGGCCGCTGTGTTGCGCAGGCTGTCTCGGCCCTGGTGGGCCCGGGGATTTTGCGGCACCTGCCCGACAACCCCTCGGCCCTGGTGTCTTTGTACGTTGACATCGACGACAATGGCTCCGTTGCCGTCCTGCCGTTACCGGCGCGTTAGCTGCTGCTCGCTCGGTTAACGGGGGGCAGTGGGCCGCAGGAAACCGCCGGCGCAAGTGCGGGAATGCGCTGCGCTGCCCTTCGTTGCATTGGAGTGGCGTCGCGTATGCGTCTGTTGACGGGTTTTCTTCGCGGCCGCGGGTGCGTGCGGCGGGGGTTCATTTTTGTCTTTGCCTGCCCGGGGAGGCGTGTTCGCGTGCGTGGACGCTGCTGACTTCTCTGCAATTTTTGCCTGCTGCTTCTTTTCTTTCTGTTCTTTGTCTTTTGGTTTGATTCCTCCTCCCCACACTTGCGTAGAGCACAAATGGGGACGATTAGCCGTCCGGGAGGCATGCGGCCCAAGTGGCACAAGAAGCGCATAAAGCGCTTAAAGCGGCGTCGCCGGCGCATGCGCCAGCGCTCCAAGTAAGCGTGAGGGCGGCGTGGTATCAGCTGTTCTCCTCCGTCCCAGGAGGAAGGCGTTGTGGCTGGGGCGGCCCAACTGTGCTCGCCGGCAGTGCTCTGCTGTTTTGACTCGTTTTTTTTCTTCTCTTTTCAATTTCGCTGTCGCTTGCTGCCGCTGTTCTGTGTTGTGCTCCGTGTGGGTGGTGCATTTCTCCAGGGGGTTTTGTTTTTGTTTGCTTTGCCGTCTTCCTCCTCGCTGCCTATGGCCGTCCCTCGTCTCTCGCCCTCTCGCTCTGCCA
>NW_021704231.1:25424-27679 GCF_003719485.1 Trypanosoma conorhini | reverse complement strand
TTTGCCGTCTTCCTCCTCGCTGCCTATGGCCGTCCCTCGTCTCTCGCCCTCTCGCTCTGCCAGGTAGGAAATGGGGACGATTAGCCGTCCGGGAGGCATGCGGCCCAAGTGGCACAAGAAGCGCATAAAGCGCCTTAAGCGGCGTCGCCGGCGCATGCGCCAGCGCTCCAAGTAAGCGTGAGGGTGGCGGCTGAGTCCTGACGCCGCCTCCACCGCTGTTCCCCTTGAACCAGGTGCCTTTTTTTTGTGGAGCTTTCGCTGAGTTCATTTCTGTTTTTTTGTTGTTGTTTGTTCTTGCTAAAATGGGACACGCATGGGGGTTTGATTCCATGCGGGTTTTGCCATTACTGTTTTGGCCTTGAAGTCTAAAAACTGTGTTTTCGTTGCCCCGTGTTCTTTGTGGGTTTCTGTGTGTGTATCCTCTTTGTTGCTATTTGTGTGTTTTAGACGGCGTGTGCGTGTGTGTTGTTGTTGTTGTTTTTGTTTTTTGTGCGAGGTCTTTTAGTGGATGCATCCACGCATTTCAGGGCAGGGCGTCTTTCCACGCTATGGCGGTGGGTGGATGCATCAGTTCGGCCACGTGTATGCGCTTCAGCAGGAGTTACTGAACCCGCAGTCCAGCAATTGGTTTAGGGCAATTGAACTTTGGCACACGGCGCGCCACGAGGGAGTTGCACTCAATTCCGCGCATTACACAAATATTCTTCGCCAGTGCGTTCATGCGACGGCGTGGGAAGCTGCACTGAAGGTGCTTCGCCAAATGCAGCGAGAGGGCATCCGTCCAGATGTCGTAGGGGTTGGCTGCGCCCTGGCCGCATGTGCCGATGCAAACAGGGTATGCGAGGTTGAGGACGTGTTCAATGAGTTTAGTGGTAAAATGGCTCTGGACAGTGTCTGCTACCTCGCGCTTATCAAGGCAAAGATGGCAGACGGGCGGTGGGAGGAGGCCATAGCGGTTGGGGAGCGGCAGCAGGCGGATGGAGTGCACTTTCTTCCGCATACGTACACGCACCTCCTCGAGGCCGCAAATGAGGCGGATGCAGGGGACTTTGCGCTGGCGCTGGTGCGCCGCATGCGAGCGGAGCAGTGGGAGCTGCCGGAGAGGGGGCGTGCCGCCTTCAAGAGGTTGTGCGTGCGTCGCAATTGGAACGAGGCGTTCGACCAGCTGGGCGCCTATAGTGCCGCGGGCGAGTCGTCCCCCCGGCTTCCGGGGGCGTCTTCGTAAACGCGGCTGCGGTGGTGCGGCCCCCCGCAAAGCGAGCGGTGGGGAGAAGTGATGCTATTAAGAAAAAACGAACTATATATATACGGCGGCAGCGAGGCGCGGTGTGTCATTCATTCTTCCTTTTCCTTCCCTTTCCCACTCCCTCCGTCGCTGCGTTTGCTGCTTGCCGGCGGTCACCCCACTGAGCTGCCGCTTCCCCCCCCCCCCCCTCATTGCCGCGTGTAAGTAGGCATGCCACAGAGCAAGAGCCGCGGAAACAATTCCCGGGCGTGGCGGGAGCGCAGCGAGTCTTCCAACAGATCGGCTGAAGTTCATTCTTCCGATGAGTCCGCAACGAATGGAGATGATGATGCTGCGGGGGCGTGGGCGACGGTGGCTCCGGCACCGGGAAGACGCGGCAGACAAAGGACGTTGAAGCAGGAGCATGTAGCGTCGGGGTCCAGGTGGCCGTGCCGCATCTTGGGGGCTCTCTGCGCCCTTTTGGTCGCCTATGTCCATCTCTACTCCAACATGGATGCCGATCACGACTTCCCATGCCGCTGTAGCGAGGCGGGCGGGGGGCCACTCGCGTCCGCGCTTGCAAGTAGGCGCCTGGGCCTGACGGGCGTTCATTTGCACAGCCTCAATCGGGCGGCGGTGAGGGAAGAGCTTGCGGCCCTCTCGAGATGTGCAGCCATTCACCGACTGACAAGTGCCTTTGAGGACGTCCCCTCGTTTTCCAAGCGCCTGCGGAGGGACGCAGCTCACGCCAGGTGCATCGTTTGGCTTGCTGAGGACGTGTACGTCGTGCGCGGAGTAGCAAACGCGATGAAAGAGCTCCTGGAGGACAACGCACTGCGGGGCGAGCACATTTTGCGGGATGGCTCAAGAGGACTTTTCGTGCTGATGTCAAACAACAGCCGTGGGGAGTTAACAAATATCCTCCCTCATCGCGTGGTTCACATGTTTCGCACGATAACTCTGTAGCGAGCGCACGAATGGCTGAAGAAGGAGCTCGCCGACATGGATGTGATGAAGTGAGACGGCGGCA
>NW_021704231.1:22588-25399 GCF_003719485.1 Trypanosoma conorhini | reverse complement strand
GGCCGTTACGTCGTTCTCTTCGTTTGCTTAAAAAAGCTCCATCGCCGCTCTCTGTTTCGTTTCTTTTTTTTTTCTCTCTCTCTCCTCTTCTTGTGGGGGGTTGCAGGTTTGCCCCGCTGCGATAGGCGTGGAGTGCCCCACACACGCACACGCGTGGGCACGTAATGCGGAGAGCCGAGAGGGGGCGAGGGCGAGGCGATGGCTCACGTTGACCAGCTCCTGGAGGAGTACCTGCGTGTCATCAACGCCAAGGACGAGGAGATCCACGGGCTCATCCGCGGCCTCGAGGAGCGCCGGTGTGAGCTGCGGAGGAAGGAGGACACGTACAAGGTGGATGTGGCGGGTGCGCAGCGGCGGCGGTAGAGGTCTTGAACGCGCAGCTGTCGGAGGCGAAGCGGGTCTCGGGTGGGCGGCAGGGCGAATTTGACGAGCTAAAGGCCACGCAGGTGCAGTTGCGCACGCTGGAGTGAAGCAGCGGCGCGTGGAGGAGTTGTGGTGTTTGCGGTCGCCCTTTCCGCCCCCGCGCTTGAGAGGCGCAGGCGCGGCGTGTGTGTGTGTGTTTGTCGTCCCGCGTTGCGGTGCCCCGTCTCCCTGCACCTCCGCATTTCACTGTTTTTTTTTGTTTTCTTTTTTTCCCCTCTTCTGTTTCCTCCTCTCTTGCGTGCGTGTGTGCGCGTCGCGCTGCCCCGTCCCTTGTCTCTGCGTTGCTTGCGCCGCTCGCGGGGCGGTCAGGCCACCGACATTTCCGATCAGCAGCAAGAAGATGTTCCGCACGATTTCTAAGTTGGGCAACCCCGCACTGCGGCAAATTGCTGCGGCGCAGATCGCCGCCACGAAGGAGGCAGGGACGTACAAGAGCGAGCGCGTCATCACCTCCAAGCAGTCCGCCAAGATCGACGTGGAGTCCAGCTCGAAGCCCCTGCTGAACTTCTGCGCCAACAACTACCTTGGCCTCGCCGACAACCCCGAGGTGATCGCGGCGGCGAAGGCGACGCTTGACACGCACGGCTACGGCCTGGCGTCGGTGCGCTTCATCTGCGGCACCACCGACATTCACAAGAAGTTGGAGGACGCCATGACGAAGTTCCTTGGGACGGAGGACACCATCCTCTACCCGAGCTGCTTTGACGCCAACGGCGGCGTGTTTGAGGCCCTGCTGGGCGAGGAGGACACCATCATTTCGGACGCGCTGAACCACGCAAGCATCATCGATGGGGTGCGTCTGTGCAAGGCGGAACGGCAACGCTACGCCCACATGGACATGGCGGAGCTTGAGGCCATCCTGCAGAAGACGCAGGACAAGCGCATTCGACTAATTGTGACCGATGGCGTCTTCTCCATGGACGGCGACGTTGCGCCGCTGGACAAGATTGTGGCCCTTGCCGACAAGTATAATGCGAACATCATGGTCGACGACTCCCACGCCACCGGCTTCATGGGGAAGGGCGGCCGCGGCACACCGACGCTGTTCGGCGTCGTGGACAAGATTGACGTCTTGAACACGACCCTCGGGAAGGCGCTTGGCGGCGCCAGCGGCGGCCTGTCGTCGGGCTCCAAAGAAATTGTCGAGCTTCAGCGCCAGAAGGGTCGTCCGTACCTGTTCTCGAACACGATTGCCCCCGCCGCGGTCGGTGGGACGCTGAAGGTGATGGAGCTTCTGCAGGGCCCATCGGATGCGCAGCAGCGGCTGCAGGAGAACACGCGGCTCTTCCGCACCGAGATGAAGAAGGCGGGGTTGAAGCTGAGTGGGCACGAGGAGTGCCCCATCGTCCCTGTGATGCTCTACGACGCCCGCGTCGCCGGTGAGTTTGCGTCCCGGATGATGTCGCAGGGCATTTACGTCATTGCCTTCAGCTACCCAGTCGTGCCCAAGGGCCAAGCTCGCATCCGTGTGCAGCTTTCCGCGGCGCACAGCACCGAGGACGTGATGCGTGCTGTTGAGGCCTTCAAGGCGATCAAGAAGGAGCTCGGCGTGTAGGCCCGGAAGCCTGCAAGCTTTCCGCGGCGCCAGCACCGGGGATGTGGTGCGGGCCGGCAAATAGCATAAAAAAACGCAAAAACAAAACGTGCTAATTTGAATAACAAGAGAGGGGGGGACGCGTCACCAAGTTCGGAATGCAAGTAATTTTGTGTGTGTTCTCTCCTTCTCTCCTTCTCTCTATCTCTATGTGGGTGTGTGTGGTAGGGCTTTTTTCTTTCTTGCACATTTCCGTGGGGTTTGGATCTTTTTAATGTTTTTCTGCCTCTTCTCGCCCCGCCACACGCTTTGGCGACCGGTAGCGGCAACTGCTGTTGCCGGGGGGGTGGGGTGCGGGGTCACCGACTCCCTCGTTTTTGTCGGCCGTTACGTCGTTCTCTTCGTTTGCTTAAAAAAGCTCCATCGCCGCTCTCTGTTTCGTTTCTTTTTTTTTCTCTCTCTCTCCTCTTCTTGTGGGGGGTTGCAGGTTTGCCCCGCTGCGATAGGCGTGGAGTGCCCCACACACGCACACGCGTGGGCACGTAATGCGGAGAGCCGAGAGGGGGCGAGGGCGAGGCGATGGCTCACGTTGACCAGCTCCTGGAGGAGTACCTGCGTGTCATCAACGCCAAGGACGAGGAGATCCACGGGCTCATCCGCGGCCTCGAGGAGCGCCGGTGTGAGCTGCGGAGGAAGGAGGACACGTACAAGGTGGATGTGGCGGGTGCGCAGCGGCGGCGGTAGAGGTCTTGAACGCGCAGCTGTCGGAGGCGAAGCGGGTCTCGGGTGGGCGGCAGGGCGAATTTGACGAGCTAAAGGCCACGCAGGTGCAGCTGCGCACGCTGGAGTGAAGC
>NW_021704231.1:14435-22563 GCF_003719485.1 Trypanosoma conorhini | reverse complement strand
ACGCGTCACCAAGTTTCGGAATGCAAGTAATTTTTGTGTGTGTTCTCTCCTTCTCTCCTTCTCTCTATCTCTATGTGGGTGTGTGTGGTAGGGCTTTTTCTTTCTTGCACATTTCCGTGGGGTTTGGATCTTTTTAATGTTTTTCTGCCTCTTCTCGCCCCGCCACACGCTTTGGCGACCGGTAGCGGCAACTGCTGTTGCCGGGGGGGTGGGGTGCGGGGTCACCGACTCCCTCGTTTTTGTCGGCCGTTACGTCGTTCTCTTCGTTTGCTTAAAAAAGTTCCATCGCCGCTCTCTGTTTCGTTTCTTTTTTCTCTCTCTTCTCTTGTGGGGGTGTCCCGCTGCGATATGCGTGGACTGCCCCACACACGCACACGCGTGGGCACGTAATGCGGAGAGCCGAGAGGGGGCGAGGGCGAGGCGATGGCTCACGTTGACCAGCTCCTGGAGGAGTACCTGCGTGTCATCAACGCCAAGGACGAGGAGATCCACGGGCTCATCCGCGGCCTCGAGGAGCGCCGGTGTGAGCTGCGGAAGAAGGAGGACACGTACAAGGTGGATGTGGCGGGTGCGCAGCAGCAGCTGGAGAGGGCGCGGCGGCAGCTGCGGAGGATGTCGCAGAAGCTGCGGGCGAGTGAAGAGCAAGTCGACCAGCTGGTGCGGCGCAACGACGCCATGAAGGTGCAGGCAGAGGCGGTGCAGCAGGAACTAACTGAGGCGACGAACCTGTTGGAGCTGAGCAGGGAGAGGCACGGGCGCGAGATGGAGGAGGCGCGGCGCCAGCAACTCGCGGAAGTTCGGTCGCTTCAATCCGAGCGCGACGCGCTAAGGTCGGAGCAGACCCACGCGCAGCAGCAGGCGGAGGCCGCGCAGAGGGCGATGGACGCATGCGCGGCGAGGGCGCAGCAGCTGGATGCAAGGGAGGCAGCCCATGAAGGGCTGAAGAAGGAGCTCGCCGACGTGCGTCGGGAGATGGAATCCATGGTCCCGGCGCAAAGGCATGCAGACGCCTTGGCAAAGTGTGAGGAGTCCATGCGTTCCCAGAAGGCGGCGGCGGCGGCGGCGGTAGAGGGCTTGAACGCGCAGCTGTCGGAGGCGAAGCGGGTCTCGGATGGGCGGCAGGGTGAACTTGACGAGTTAAAGGCGACGCAGGTGCGGTTGGAGAAGCGGCTGGCGGAGGCTTGCCAGGAGAAGAAGCGTGCTCGTCAACTTCTTGCCGCGGAGCGGGAGTCGGGAAAGAATTTGGTTGTAAGCCATCAGCGGGAAGCGGAGGCGGCCCGCACGGCGGCCGAGCAGGTCACGGCGAAGCTCACCGCCGCGACGGAGCAGCTGCAGCGCGAGCAAGCCAAGACACAGTTGTTGGAAGCACGACTCGTAGATCTTTCGGAAGTGCTTGAGGAGGAACGGAAACGGTGCAATGAAGAACGGGCAAAGGTGTCTTTGCAGTTGACCGGGCTGCAGAGCAAAGTGGCGGAGCAGCAGCAGGAGATGGAGCGAAAGCAGCGAAGCTCAGAGAGGGGCACAGCGGAGCTGAAGGAGCTTCATGCCGCTCTAGCCTCAGCGAAGGAGGAGTGCCTGCGCTGCACCGTCGAGCTCAGGGAGAAGGCGACACTCACGGCAGTGGAACGGGACCGGCTCCGAGAGGATCGGGATCGCCTGAGTTTTGAGCTAAAGGACGTGCAGCATCAGCTGGGTACTCTAAAGGAGCGCTTCATGGAGGAAAAACGAGTCCTCGTAACACGTAACGAGGATGCCAGCATCGCCATCGAAAGGATGAAAGAACAGCAGAGGGAAAGGGAGCATCAGCAGCACGCGTTGGCTGCGACGCAAGAAAAGCGTTTGCAGGAAGTTGCATGGGCCCATAAGACGGAGCTGGCGGAGTGCAGGCGGGTGTTGGAGAGTGAGATTAGTGAGCTGCGCCAGCGCCTCAACGCTGCGACGGCGCAGCTGGCGGAGGAAGTTGCCACTAACAAAGCGAACCAACGCGAGTTGCAGGCCGCAAATGAGGCTGTGCGATGCATCCGTGAGGAAAGTGAGAAACGTGCCTGCGATGCTCGTGAGTCCGCCAGGGCTTTGGAGGATGCGAGGCGCGAGTGCGCGACTCTGCGGGAGGCGCTGGCAAAGCAGCAGCAGTTGGTCGAAGTCGCCGCGGCGACTGAGGCGCGGCTGCGGAAGTCGCTGGAGACGGTGGAGGGTGACCGCGCGGCGGACGCCAAGCGGCATGAGTCCACCGCCTCGGCCCTCGGGGAGGCAAAGGAGCAGCTCGCGGCAAGTCGCAGTGAGGCTCAGCAGCTTCGGCGGGAACTCGCGAAGGCGCAGGAGGAAAACGCCAAAAGCGAGCCGGTGGACACCGCCGCACGGCTGCGTGAGACCCGGGGGCGCGTCGAGCAGCTGGAGCGGGAGTTGGCCGCTGTGCGGCAGGAGCGGCAGCAGCAGATTGCGTCGTTGGAGAAGTTGGGTGCGGCGTACGAGGCCGCCCAAAAGGCGGGGCGAGACGCCGCGGACGAGCTTCACCGCCGCGACGCAGAGCTGCAGCAGAAGACGATGGAGTGCGCACGCGTCGCGCAACACGCGAACGAAGTGGAGCAACTCGCCAAGCGCAGCTGCGAGGAGTTGGAGCGGGAGCTGGCCCGGCGCGACGCCACCATTGGCTCGATGCAGCAGGACGTCGCGCTGCTCGCGGGGGAGCGGGCGAAGGTGGCGGTGCTCGAGGAGCGGCTCAGCCACCAGGCGGACCTGAGCCGTCGTGACGCCGACCTCCTCCACAACCGCATCGCCTCGCTGGAGAAGGAGCTCGACGCACGCGACGCGCAGCAGCAGCAGCAGGCAGCGGACGCCGAGGAAATGGCGGAGCAGCTGCGTGCCTTGCAGAGTCGCGCGGGTGAGCTGGAGGAAACGGTGGCACAGAAGGAAAAGAAGCACGCCCTACGGAAGGAGGCACTCCGCAAGGCACTCGAGGAGGTTGACGTCGCCGTGGAGCAAAAGGCCGCGGCGGAGCAGATTTTGTCAAGGGCGAAGACGTCACGCGAGAAGAGCGTCGAGGCCTACAAAACTGAAGTGGAGCGGCTGCAGGAGCAACTGCAGGTGGCTCGTGCCGCGCAGCACGCGGCGGAGATGCGGCTCTCGTCACAGGAAGAGGCGCTGGCGGAGGCAACGAGGAAGTTGTGTGACACGCAGGAGGCGCAGCAGCAGCGGCTAAGGCGGTTGAAGGAGGAGCACGCCGCTGCCCTTGCCAGTGCTGCCGAGGAGTTAAATACGACACTGGAGCGCGTGGAGGCCTTGACTCAGGAATTGACGCAGGCACGACAGGCGCTGCGTGATGTGGAGGAGGCCAAGGAAGAGGCAGTGTGGCATGCCAAGGATAGCCAGCGCAGGCTGCTCGCCTCATACAGTCGCCTTGTCACAAACATGGCTGAGGAGTCCATGATGACGAAGGAAATGTTTGGTGACTTTGTCATTGCCGTCACAACTCGCTCCTTCTATCAGTTGAGTAAGCTTGCGCATGACGCGTGGGACACAGCCGCGTTGTTTAAGCGGCAGTGCGGCGAGGGGCTGCGGCAGCAGCAGGCAAGGATGGAGCGCGAGATGGACGAATTGAGCCGGGCCCACGCCGATGCGGTGCGGCTGCTGCGGGAGGAGCGAAATGGGGAGGTGGCGAAGCTGGAGCTGCAGCACGGGGCCGACGTTGCGCAGTTGCGTCAGGAGCTGGTCGGCGCCACGGAGCAGGCCTCTCGCGAGCGGGAGGCGGCACTGAGGGAGTGCCAGCGCAAGGAGGAGCAGCTGCAGCGCGAGCGGACGGAGCTGGAGGGGGCGCGGCTGGAGATTGCCCACCGCGGGGATCAGATTACGGCCTTGAGGGAGCAGCTCCGCGGGTTTGAGCAGCGGTCGGAGACGGAGCGAACGATGCTCGACCAGGAGAAGCGAACCCTGCAGCAGCAGCAGGAGCGCATCCGCCGCCGCCTGGACGATCGCACGATGGAGCAGAACCAGAGCGAGGTGGAGGTGCGGGAGCTGCGCAGCGAGATCTCGGCGCTGCAGCACGTGCTGCAGGAGAAGGAGAATGCGCTGGCAGGCGAGCGCGAGCGGGCGCGTCAGGAGAGCCGTCGACTGACGGCCCTCTCCGCCGCCAAGGAGACGCTGCATGGACAAATAGAAGAACTGCGAAGGCAGCTGCAAGCGCTGCAGCTGCAGCTTTCGGTGGCCAGGCAGGGGGCGCAGCAGAGCAGCCACGCCGCCGCCTCGCAGCAGAGTCGACTGGAGGAGCGTGTCGCGGAGCTGACAAAGACGCTCCACGCGGTAGAGGCGGAGAAGCGGCGCCTTGAGCGTCAGACAACCAAGGACGAGAAGAAAATTGCGCTTCTTGAGAACGAACTCGCGGAGTCGCGGAAGCGTGAGGCCGAACTGTCAAGCCAACTGCAAGCACGCAAGGCTGAGAACTCGGCCTTGAAGGAACGCTGTGCGAATCTGGAATCGCTCAAGCACATTGGCGAGGTCACCCTTGCCGAGACACGTCTGCGGGAAAAGGACCTCCTTGAAAAGATTGAGGAGCTGCGCTCCGCGCAGCAACTGATGCAGCTTTGCTTTGATAAGCAACAAGAGCAGCTGGAGGTGGGCCGCCGAATGCATGAGCAAGACGTCAATCGAAGTGGATTACTGTACAAACATGATAGTTGACGACGCTTCCTTGATGTTAACTTTTTTCAGAGATTTCTTGTCTGCACTTGTGTGTGTGTGTGTAGAGAAGTAGCGCAGGATAGCGTCTGGCTCTTGTTGTGATATTTAATTTTAATATATACAACAGCTATATGTTTTGACCTGCTATGTATGCATGTCTGCGCGAGCCTACATAGAGAAATATTATTCTTACCCCCTTTGGGTATAGCCGTGTATGTCTGTCTGTCTGTGTGTGTGTGTGTTCTGAATCTCTTGGTGGGGAGGGGGGGAGGAGGGGTTCTGATCGCCGTGTACAGGCGATGTTGGTGCCTGATTGAGGCTTCACTTGACGTCTGTTGCTGTGCCTGCCCATATGCACGCTCACGCACGCAAGCATGCACACTGTGGTGCCACACTTCCCTCTCTTTCCGGCTGGGTTACTTTTCCACGGTTTCCCTCTTCTTTGCTTCCTCTGCCTCTGCTTTGCCGCCTCAGCTGTCGAAGCGGCGATGGAGGAGGTGCGGGATGGGATCAATTATGCCTGGAAAGGGGCAATGCGTGGGGCGAAGCGGGGCCTGAAGCTTACCAAGAATGTTTTGCGCAGCATCCCTGTTGACAGGCTGCGCGTGCCAGGCAAGCACGGTGTGGTGAGTCGCTCCGGGGCGCTGCGGCGCCTTTTCCAGCTGCGGTACGGCGCCCAAATAGACAACGGCCGCGGCGAGCGTGTCGCGGCGGTGGAGACGAGCGACGTTGAGTCGGAGGAGGACGAGCCCCTCACCGACCAGCAGCTGCACGAGTACGTCGACAAGAAGTACTTTGACAAGTCCTACGAGGCGATGAAGGACGAGATTGCGCACATGGAGGTCGTCGACGGCAGCGGCTACGCCGCCGACGACGCGCAGCAGCAGCGGCAGCGGCAGGCCACGGAGGCAGCGATACGTGAGCTGCGGCGGAAGTGTGACATTGTGAGCGCCACGCTGAAGAAGCGGGTGCTTGCGCACAGCAAGGAGTTTGTCAGTGGGGTGGAGGAGATTCGACTCATCAACGACCGGCTCCTGGAGACGTCCAGCGACTGCAAGAAGGGCCGCAACATCATCCGCAAGGCGAAGAATGCGGCGGCGGAGCAAATGCAGATACTGGCGTACCACCGCAAGCGCGGCAACTGTAAGGCGACCTTAGCCCTACTTGAGGCGATGCGGCAAATCTGCTCGAAACGCAACGAGCTCCTGACGCTTCTTGAGAGTGGGAACATTATTGAGGCCGTGGAGCTGCTGCAGCAGCATTCCGACGTTGAGCACGAGGATCGCATTAGGAAGCTGCACTGCCTGAGCCGCATCATTGATGAGTGGAAGGAGTACCGTGACAACAAGGAGGCACTGAAGCGGTGCCAAGAAGACTCACTGATGGAGTGTCTGACGGCAAAGTTTATTCCCTCAAAATACTGCAACGCCTTTGAGGCCTCACGTGTGCTGGGTACGTCCGACCACGTCTGCGGCCTCATCGTGCAGACGCTATGGCAGTCTGCCGTGTACATTCTCACCAAGTCTCTGATTGAAGTCTCTGACATCAAGAATGAGGACGCCTCCATTGCAGATATTGCCGCGGCGATTCACCCGGATCATTTGATGCTCTGTCTGTGTCAAATGTCCGCCAAAATGATGGACTTTCTGTTTCTGTTTGCCACTGTACGCAAGCTGCATAGCGATTGTAGCGGCACCGATCACCCTTTCGCCACACTGCATGCCGCGGCCTTGCGGGAGATCGCGAAAGTCAGCCATAAGCTCGGACAGGATTTGGTAGAGAAAATTTCCCTGGTTCTGGACAAGCTTCAGCTGGACTCGGTGGACGTGGAGAGGGTGCTGCACGTATTTTTTGTGGTGAGCATGCTAATTGAGGCGATTTCCGTGTTAGGCCTAGAGAAGCCAGCACAAGCCGCTGCTCGGGCGCGAGTGAAGACGGCCTTGGTGCGGTACATGACGCAGCAGTTTCAGGAAGTGAGGGCACGACAGATTTTGCAGTTCATGGTGGAGGATACCTGGGTGGTTGGCGACGTGAGCGCGTTGGAGCTGCAGGTTGTGCGGCCGCTGCACCCCGAGACCTACCGGCGCGCGGTGCGGGAGGTGAAGGGCTATCTCGCGGAGGCCTCCATTGAGGCCCCCGGCAGTCACGAGAACCCCTTCTACGCCGCACACCTGCTGACGCTGCAGGATACCTCGCGTATGGTGCAAACGGAGTCGTTTTGCGAGGATCTTGCCCGCCGCGGGGCACAGGGGACGCCGTCCATGTTAACCGCCTCCGCCGTTGCCGTTGCCAACACCTTGCTGGAGTACGTGGCGAGAATTGTGGCACGTTTTCCACCGCTGGCGGCGGAGACACTTGGCTGGGCAGAGGATCTCGTTAGCTTATACGTCTACACGGTGGCCGACAATTTTGTTTCCATCTCCCGTGCGGTGCGTCTAGAGAACCAGGTGGATTTGAGCGAGTTGACGCAGGCGACACTTATTGAAATGCGTGCGGCGGCGGAGAGAGCGGCGCGGCAGCCTACAGCCGCCGCCGTTGCCGCCACCGCCCCGTCTCCATTCGCGGCGGAGGATGAGCTGCAGGGATCTTTTCCTCCACGTGTATGGGGCCGCGTTCGGGGCATCCTTGCAAGCGAGGCGCATCAATTCGCCCTGGTCAACCGGGCGGTGGCGGGGCAGTCGTGTGTGACGCTCGTTTATGTCCTGGAGGCGACGCTGCGCTCCGTCGCCCCACTGCTGCCGCCGGCAACGGTGGAGCAGCGCATGCGCCGCTGCGGTGACATGAGGGCCGCCAGTGAGGAGCTGTTGCATGTGGGCCTGCACCGCTTGTGTCATGCCATTTTTCCCATGGAGAACGTCACGCAGAGCATCAGCAAACTGCGCGCGAACGAGAAACTGGTGCAGGCGAGCGCGTATGTGAGGCTGCTTGTGGAGGACATGGGATTGCTCAACGCGAAGCGTCACGCGATGCCGACGCCGCAGATGGAGCAACTTTTTATGAAGCGTTTTGTTTTTGCCGTCCAGACGACGTTGCTGCGAGAATACGCCAAATTGGCCAAGAAGAAGCTTTCCGATGTCTTCATTATGCAACTCTCGGTAGATGCACAAAGTTTCCAGCAGCAAGTAGGGGCGAAGTTTGGCAAGGCGGTGCTCGTCCTGCCGGATCTCCTTCCAAGCTTCATAAAGGCCGGATTTATTGAAGATGGGGAGCAGCGTTTGGAGTGGGTACGAATACATCACGCGGATTACTGTGCTGCGGACATGGTCCAATGGTTTTCCACAGGTGATCGTACCTTGAAACTGCGGCTGGAAGACGTACTGGAACAAGTTCGACACCGCGATGCGATCCCCGTGTTGCCATTTCGCTAGTATTATCTATTTAACTTCGACAAGGCAATGACTTCACGTGTTTGGTTGGTTTTCTGTGTGTGTGTGTTTTTTAGAGAGAGAGAGAG
>NW_021704231.1:12449-14410 GCF_003719485.1 Trypanosoma conorhini | reverse complement strand
TGTGTGTGTGTGTGTTTTTTAGTTAGAGAGAGAGAGAGAGGGGTTGTAGTCCACTTTTCGTTTTTGTTGTTACTGGCGCTGTGGTTGTGCCTCAGTTGAGGCTTTGGACGTCGTGCGGGAGGCGGTGGTGGTGGCGGTGTCGGAGAGTGTGGGTGCGCTGGCTTGTGTTCCGTGTCTGTTGCTGCCTGCCGGCAGCTTCGCCGCTGCACCCCGGCTGACGGCGGGGCTTTCCGTGGCTGCAGAGGGTCAAAGGGGCCCCCAAGGACGGCTGTCCCCGTCATCATAGCCGTATGCAGTTGCTCTTTTTTTTGTTTTTGTTTTTTTTGTATTATTTTAGTTGTATGGGTGTTTGCGTGTGGTGAATGTCTTTCCTTCTCCGTGGGGGGTGTTGGCTTGCCTCGAGCCGCACTGTGAGCTCCCGCTGCGTGCGTGTGTGGCTGTGTGTGTGCCACTGAGTATGTTTTCCCCTCTCTGCCGGGATGGCACCCTCCTCCTCCTCCTCCTACTTTTTATCCCCCTTACTACTTGTTTTTTTTTTTTGCCTCTGCTCTTCCCGCCTCATAACTCGCGTTCTCGTTGGCTCTCTGCCACTCCACATGTTTGTCGCTTCTCTCCTCTTGCGTTGTTGTGGCGTGCGCGGCGTGACGCGGTGGCGGCCGCAGGAAGTCTCCAGGAGCCCAATGAAAAGCGTCTTTCTAGCGTCCAGCGTGGCGGTGGCGGCGGGGTGGGCGTACGTGCGGCACATGCAACTTCCTGCCGGGCCGACGCGCCTTGACTGGGGAGCCCGCGTCTTTGGCCACCGCGGCTGCAGAGGCGTGCCGGGGGTGCCGGAGAACACGCTGGACGCCTTCAAGTACGCCCTCTCGCGCGGTGTGGCCGGCATAGAGGTGGACGTGCGGCTAACAAAAGACAACGAGCTCGCCATATTTCACGACGTCACCTGCAATGGCCACCTGAAGGGGGTGGAGACGAAGACGCGCATAGATGAGCTCACACTTCTCGAGCTGAAGAGGCTTCCGTTTCAGGCAGATCCAACAGGACAAATTCGTTTGCCAACGCTGGAGGAATCGCTTCTGTTTTGTCGCGAAAACAATCTTAAGATGCTGATTGAAATCAAGGAGATGCGGCGGGCGCGGCTTTGCGCAGACAAGGTCCTTGACCTGTACCACCGCTATCCAGACTACATGTACGATCACACCGTTGTCGTGGCGTTCAGCCCGGCGGTGCTCTACTATGTGCGAAGGCGTGACCGTAACGTGGCGGTGGGGCAAATTCACTCCGGACGCGCTCTGCGCACGTGGATTAGAACGGGGACCGTAGATGTGCCGTGGTACGCGCGTCTCTGCCCAGCCATCTTGGACTGGTTGCTAAACTACGTGCAGGAGAGCGTTAACCCGTGGGTGTCTGGCGTGTCCTTGATGTGTCCGCACTACGAACTCTTCTCCGAGGCCTACAAGCGCCGGTGGCACACGCGGAAGATTGGTGTCGCCCTGTGGGGGTTCTCGTCTCCGGCGCAGTGCACCCGCGAGATGCGGGCTCCAGGCGTACTTATCGAGAGCGACGACCAGCACGAGGAATTTGCCACACCAAAGCAGCCGGCGAACTTTGACATCTTTGGCGACAAGGCGCGGGAGCGGGAGCGAGAGGAGGAGGAGCAGCGGCGTCGGCTAAAGCTGGAGGTGAAATAATGAAGCAATCAGACGGGGAAGAGAGAGGGAGGGGGAGGGGGAGGTAAACACGCAAAGGCCAAAAGAAAAAAAAGAAGGACGCCACCGACGGAGGAAAGAAAAGCGAAAAGAAAAACGAAAACGAAAACGACACGGTACGTTAGAAGAGGAATAGATGCGTACATGTATATTCTTGTGATTTGTTTTTGTTTTTGTTTTTTCTTCTGCTTTCGTGGGGCGGTGGGTGGCAGCCCGCCCTTGGCGTGCGTGCAGCGGCCGCGATCGCCCCCNCCC
>NW_021704231.1:0-11986 GCF_003719485.1 Trypanosoma conorhini | reverse complement strand
TCTTTTTTCTTNTTTTTTTTTTCTTTTTTTTTTCTTCCACTGGCGTGGTGGTGGGCGGGGAGTGAAGGGGAACGAGGGAGACATCAACCACCAAAAGGAAAAAGGGGAAACAAAAACAAGATGATGATAAAAGCCTTCCTGCCGCAGCAGTGACGTGGGCGCTGGCGTTGCCGTCACTGCGCAAGTCTTGAGACGTTGTTTCTTATTATTCTTCTTCTCTCCTTCTTTCTCTCTCCCCCCGCGCTGTTGTCGCCCTCTGCACTGAAAGAAAAAGTGAGGAGAGGCCACCACGGCGGGGAGCGGGCAGCATCATGGGTGGGGGCCACTCGAAACTCGCACCCCCAACGCATGCCCCTGTCCCCTCCCCCATAGTGTCCCACTTCGCCGAAGCCGGCGGTAGCGCAGGCGGCAGTGAGCCCTTAGATGGACGTTCTTTGTGTGGAGACATACCACCGTACAAGTACATTCGTGCATGGTATAAAAGTATGCCAGCTGTGTGTGAGCTCGCGCCGGTGCCAGTGGCAGACATTGTCTCGGACGGAGAAGCCGAGGCCTTTGTGTGGGACATGTCCGTTGGTGGGTTCGAAGAGTTGGCCAATGGTCAAGGCGAAAAGGTCCACTACGTCTCCGCATTGACGCTGCACACGCCGAAAGCTGACGATGAACATCGCGCAAACAAGGTTAAGCGTAAAGGGGGCTGCTCTTGTATCCGCTCGTGGTGACACCCCTCGCTGGAGTGCGCCTTCGCTAGTGGAGTGTTGGTCCCAAGCCATTTCTTCGATTAGGTCAGACGTGAGTACCCTTTGCATTGCGTAGCGCTTGCTGTTGCTGTGTGTGTGTGTTTTGGTTCGTTTTTTACCCCTGCGAGTTTTTTTTATTGTGTGATGGAGGAGACGGGGACACCGCCGTTTGGAGAGAGAATGTGAGTGTGAGTGTCGCCAAGCCGCGTGTGCGCCCCTTGAGACGTCCTCCTTTTTGCCCGCGGGTTTCCGTGCGTGTTTGTGTTTGGTGTGGCTTTGCGTGGGCATCGGTGGCAGGTGTTTGCGCAGGCTGCGTGCGATCGGAAAAGTTTGGCTGGAGCCGCGGGCGCCGCGTCCAACTATGAAGGAGAGGGAAGTGTTGGTGTCACGGGCCCGCTGCCTGGCTGTGGCGGCGCTTTCCTCCCGCCCCTGCTTCCCGTGGATTGCCGCCGCAAACCTCCGCTCCTTCTCTCTCTCTCTGAATCGCGAGGCCGCGTCACTTCAAGTGGAGTCTCGATGTGCGTTTTTGTGCAGTGTGCACTGCGTGCGTCCTGGCGGGCCGTCGTTGTCAGGTTTTTCCTCTGCGTCTGGATTGCCCTTTTTTGTTTGGAGGATCTCTGTCTGCGGCAGCGTCCGCTTGTTTTTTTTTTGTTTTTTGTTGCTGTGTGTGTGTGTGTTTTTTTTTTACCTTTGCCATGATGGCGGCAAGCAACCAGTGAGAAACCCGTGCAGTGATATGTCGATCACAGCTACGCATACACGACCTTTATATATTTATATATATATACTCATGCACCGCGTGCATGTTTCGTATGAAGTTTTTTTTCCTTTTTCTTTTTCTTCCTTTTTTTTTGTCTGCATATTATATATATACACACATGCACATCTTATATATATATATGACATGCCTGGGTGTGTGTGTGTGTGCGCACGTAAAGTTTCGTTGCTTGTCGTGGTTGTTGTGGTTGCGTTTTTTTTTGTTTTCTTTCCTTATTTCATACCTTATTTCTTTCTGTGAAGCTTTGGTTTCCTTTGGGCAGCCGCATTCCTATTTGCCGCGGCGTCCGTTGAGGCTGCCTCCCTTGTATCCACCCCCCGCGCCTGCGTCTCCCTGCCCTCTCCCTTTCTCTAGTGCCGCTCCTCTAGTCCCACCTTCGCCCCAGGTGCCGTCGTGCGTCGACGGCGATGGAGCTGCGCGGCGACGCCGTCGCCACGGCGCGGCGGGACGCGCTGCACCGCACCCTCTACCTCCGCCGCGAGTACGCCCTCGTCGCGCGGTGCGGGGAGTTCGACGATGTCCTGCTGGTTCCGCCCCAGAACGACTCTGGCAGACCGGGCGACTGCTGGAGGGGGCTGGTGGCTGTGCGGGGCTTCCCGTCGCCGTGGTACCGCGGCGTCTTCAGCTTTCTTGTCTGGCTGCCGCCGAAGTACCCCTTCGAGGCGCCGTCAGTGCGCCTGGAGACGCCCCTTAAGAGCCACCCGCTCCTCCTCGACGACGGCGAGGGGAGAAGGTGCGTCGTCCCGTTTGACGACATTTACGTGGCGCTCGATCCGATGCGTGTCTCCGTGATGGCGCGGCTGCTGCACCACGTGCGCTCCATCTTTTTCCCCTCGGATTGGGCGGCGACGACGACGCCCGCGCCGCCGGTCAACAAGGCGCTCGCCCGACACGACGTAGAGCGGCGCAGCGTGACGCAGGAGGTGGTGTTGGGGAAGCCCTACGTGGACTATCTCTCCCGCGAGGCGGTGGCCTTCTTCTCCAACCCCGACCACTTCAAGCACGGCGACGCCCGCATGGACGCCTCGGGGGCTGAGGAGGCGTGGGAAAAGGCGTTTTCTCTCTGGCTGGGCCGCTCATGGCTCCCCGCCGTCCGTCTTTTGCAGTGAATCACCCTTGTTGCCGTCTTGTCTGCCTGGGTGTGTGTTTTTATTTATTTTTTTTGTGTGGCCCCCTTTACCTACGCGGTTTCACCTCGCGACCCTGCAGCAAGTTTCTCCGGCGTGTCTTCGTCTTTCTTGGCGTTTGCGTGTCCGTTTGCTTTTGTGTCTTGCCACCCACGCGTGCGTCTCGCTGGAGTTCGGTGGCGTAGCGACTTCGCGTTTGACGTTCGCGGGCGCACGTGCCTCCCTCCTCCTCGCGCCTTCGCTCTCGCTCTCTCTTCCTGTGTGTGTGTGTGTGTTCCCGCTTGCTCCCTCATCTCTCGCAACACCTCCACACACGCAGCGAAAGGGTAATTTTTTTTAAAAAAGGGGGTGGAAAAGGAGGACTGCGGAGGCTGTGGGGATCGTGACAGCAGGCGGTGTGGCGAATAGGCGAAGGGCGCTCCATGGCTTCGGCACAGAGCAACTGCAGCGCAACCTCGCGTCTGCAAAAGGAGCTTATGGAGCTCATGATGGGCGGCGCCGAGGGCATCTCCGCCTTCCCGCAGAACGACAACCTCTTCCACTGGATTGGCTCCGTGCAGGGGGCGCCCAACACCGTCTACGAGGGGCTGGAGTACCAGCTCTCCCTCGATTTCCCCGCGAACTACCCGTTCGAGGCACCCGTTGTCCGCTTCCTGACGCCCTGCTTTCACCCAAACGTCGATACATGTGGGATGATTTGCCTGGACATCCTGAAGGACAAGTGGAGCGCCGTCTACACGGTGTCGAAGATTCTGCTCTCCATTCAGAGTCTACTCGACAACCCAAACAATGAGTCACCGCTCAACAACCGTGCTGCGGAGCTGTGGGATAATAAGGAGGAGTACCGCCGCGAGGTCCTCCTGGCGTGCAGGGACGCGAGGTCGAGCTCGTCGTGAAGTGTCTCTCCCTGTGCGTGGGCGCACCTATGCGTGCGTAGGGAGATAGAGAGTGGGAGCCAGAGAGTGAGGGGAAGAGAAGTGTCATATGGCGGTGTTTCTGATGTGAATGGGGGGTGCAAGCGGGGAGCTGGAGAAGACAGGACCCTGCTGGTTCTCTGCTGATGTGTACTTTGCTCCTTCTTCTACCTTCGTCATATAGAGGGCGGAGGCGCCGTCGGAGGGGAGCTGTCCTGTTAGAGTGTGTCAGGAGCTGGACGGGGAGGGTGCAACAGTTGAAGGGGAAAAGAAGTATTAAAACAAAGCAAATGGGGAAAGCGTGTCAAGCGAGGAGGATGGGGGGTGAGACTCATTGCACCGCCTCCCTTTTTGTTAAAAGGAAGTTGTTCAAGGCTCAAGATGAGGCTGGGAGAAATGGAGTGGCGGGTGGGGAAATAAAATTCGACAAATTTTTCTTTTTACTCCTCCTTCCTGTGTTGTTACACAGGCTGTGCCCCCCGCATTTCCCTTTTCCTCTTCCTTCGTTTTTTTTTGTTTCTGATATTTGTTGCTGCTTTCCCTGCTACTGCCCGACTATTTCGTTACTGTTATTTTGCTTGTGTGGGGTTGTTTTGGCCGTTGCTGCGTATTTTGTGCTTTCTTCTGGCGTGTGACGTCTGCGTCTCTGCGCGTCACCTTTTCCGTCGAACGTAACGTTTTCCTTCACGTGTCTTTGCTGGCGTTTAGGGCCGTTGGTGTGGCAAGGCGGGAAGGTGTTGGGGCGGCTGCGCAGTCAACGAGCAGCGGCGGCGTTTTGCGGGGAGGCGCGCTTGAGGAGAAGAGGGGCCCGCCGCCTGGCGTTGTGGGGCGTTGCGGAATCCGGCTGCATGACGCTGCAGGTGTGACTAGGCGAAGTTTTCTCCCTCTTCCTCCCGTGTGTGTGTGTGTGTATATATATATATATGTTTTGTTTTTGTTGTATGGCTGAGGATGTGCCCCGCCGGCGCCGAAGAGGTCACTCGCTGTGACTGGCAGATGCGGAGGTGCCACGCGTGTCGCCGGCAAGGCGGAAGGGGCTTCACCGCGCCCTGCTGCGGTGCAGCCTGCCGCTCTCTCGCTCTTTGAGGTTCGCTTCGCCCCGCCGCGGCGCGGGCGAGGGGTCGCGTTGTCTGTTCTCCCGCGGTGCGGGGAGACTCCCGCGTTGGCGTCGATGGTGCGGCATTCCCCCCGCCTTTTTTTTTTTTTACTTGTGCGGCACCTGCGCGGGTGGCAGGACGAGTGCCGGTGCGCCACCGCGACACGCCACGGAGAGGTGGATGGCTGCTGCGCCCACGCCCTTCTTCTTGCTTCCGTCTGTTGTTGTTGTTGTTGTTGTTGTTGTTGTTTCTTGCCTTTGGGCCCCTATCGTGGAGGATTCGTGCATAAAACACGCACACGCATAAAAAAACAAAAGGAAAAGAAATCAACCCCACATTACACTTAACACACGATGATGCACCGGACCGTGGCGGCGCTCGCGGGGATCAGCGGGATGGCGGTGTACACCCCACCGTGCCGCGTTGCCCTCAAGGATTGGTGTGCCTGGACCGGAAATGACTGGAAGAAGGTGTCGAACGTCGTCGGCGACTCTTTTCGCATCCCCAGCTGCAACGAGAACGCCTACACCATGGCGGCGTCCGCAACCCTCCGCCTCATCCTTAACTACGGGGTTGACCCCGCCCGTATCGGTTTCCTCGGACTAGGGACAGAGAGCAGCACGGACAACTCCGCCGGGTCCATTATTGTGCGGGGCATGGTCGACAAAGCCCTGAAAGAGCTCGGTATGCCGCGCATCTCGCGTCACTGCGAGGTGCCGGAGTTCAAGCACGCCTGCCTCGGTGGCGTGTACGCCCTGAAGAGCGCCGCCCGCTACGCGGAGCTGGACGGCGGCGATGACGCGCTGGCTATCGTCGTGGCGTCTGACATTGCGGAGTACGCGCTGGGCTCGACGGGGGAGCAGACGCAAGGCGCCGGCTCGGTGGCGATGCTGGTGGAAAAGACACCCAAGTTGGCGGAATTGGACACAAAGTGTTCCGGCTCCGCCTCTGACTACCGTGGACCCGACTTTCGCAAGCCGTTCAAGCGCCACTTCATTAAGGAGTACTGCAGCAGCACGGAACACGGCAAGATTCCAGACTTCCCCGTCTTCTCCGGCCCCTACAGCACGATGGTGTACCTCGACGAAGTCACCGTGGCTGTGGAGGAGATGCTGTCCAAACTGAAGCAAAGTACTGGAGACTACTACAACTCGGTTTCGGCACTCTTTTTCCACCGTCCGTACAACATGATGCCGATTCAGGCCATGTCCTTCTTGTACTCCCGTGGACTCGCGCGTGCCCACTCGGAGGAGCACAAGAAGTACTTTGAGGAACTCTGTGCAAAGGCCAAGGTGGACCCTGCTGCCGTGCGAAAGGAACTTGAGGCCTCTCCCGACTACTTTGGCATGATTGAGGCGGGGCAGGAACCCAAGGACGTGTTTGCTGCCACCAATAAGGTTGCCAAGGCTCTCCGCGCGGACAAGGAGTTCACCTCCCTCCTCAACAGGAAGATGAGTCTGGGCAGCCCGGCAATGGCAAACTTTGGTAACCTTTACACCGCCTCTCTCCCATGTTGGATTGCGGCCGGCTTTGAAGAGGCCTACACGCGTAAAATTGACATTACAAACCACCCAATGGTCATGATCGGCTACGGCTCTGGTGACGCGAGCGAGGCAATCCCGATGGTTCCAGTGAAGGGGTGGGAGACGGCCGCGTCGAAGATTAACGTCTCTGCGGCGCTGGATAACCCCGTGAACCTCACGCGGGAACAGTACGAGGGGCTGCACACGGGATCGCTGAAGGAGGACCTCGCCGCAGAGAAACGTAAGGGGGAGTTTGTTGTGGGTCACGTCGGAACCCGCAACGAGGCGGCCTTCCAGGACATTGGTGTTGAATACTACCAATTTGTACGCTAGTGCAGGGCAGTGTGAATGCACCAACACGGTAGAGGTGGGGGGGGGGACAGAACTTTTTGTAATCTCTGAAGGAGGGAGGGAGTGAAGTAGGGGGGTAAAATTGGGGAAATTCAACGAAGGGAGTGTGAGAAGGGGGCTTCCATCATGAGCACACGGCTGCGTAGTTGATCAGCTATTATTCTCACCGGGGGCATTCATATCGTCTACCGGCACTCGTGCAATATTTGTCTTTTCATGTACGTCTGTATATCTATGTGTCTGTGTGAAAGACGACTACGCGTGCCTTGGGCAGGGGGGAGGAACGGAGGATCGAAGCGCAAGCAGTAAGGAGGGTAAAATGAGAAGAAGGGGTTAAGTTTTTTTTCTTTTTTTTTTTTTCTTGCGTGTGTTCCATTTTATGGGTTCCTCCACGAGAGGTGTACTCAGCCATTTGCGGTTGGCGGATCATGTGTTTATTTTTGTTTCCTCGATGAACCGAATATGCGCATGATATCAAGATGCAATTGCGTTATTTTGTTGTTGTTTGTTGCTTTGCATTTGTTTGTTATTTTGTCTCTCGTCCTCTGCCGACTTGCAATGTGCTGCCCCTTCCCCCTCCCCCCAACACCCACCCACACAAGCCTCTCTTAACTCCGTCAGTGCATAATATCACAACTGTCAGCGTCGGACGATAGGCCTTTTTGCTCGGGCCTCTCGGCGCAGCTGTTGTTGTTGTTGTTGTTGTTTTTTTTTGTTTTTCATCGCCGGCCCGCTTGTGAGTTGTGTGTGTTTGCTGCCTCTCATCCCCCTCGTTTTTTCTCCTTCTTCCTTTCGCATCGCCTCTTTGTCTGTTTCTGTCCGCACGGCCTCGCCGTTTTTTTTTTTTGTCGCGGGTAGACACGACTGCCGCCGCTGCTGCTGCGGGAATGGCGTGGTGGCGCCGGCGGCACGAGGCGACGGGCGACGAGGAGGCGGAAAAGGCTTTGGCGGCCATCTTTAACCCCTCCCACGCCGCAGCGGGGGCAGCTCCCGACACGAGTGATGCTCGCTCAGGGAACTCCGGTGGGCGTCGTCCCGTTGGGAGGGGTGCGCCTCAGCCTTCCCCATCCTCAGCCTCCGCCTCCGCCTGCGCGGACGGTGTGGCGCCGGCGACGCAAAAGTACAAGGAGCAGGATGTGGTGGGCCTGAGCTCCCTGCCGCCGAGCCCCATTCTTGGCTACACGCTGCGCGAGGAGGGGCTTGTTGACGAGTTGGCGCACCCGCCGCGAACTCTCTCCCTGCAGCAACTGCGATCGCTCATTGTCGAGCTTTCCGCGGTGGAGCAGCAGGCAAAGTACTGCGTAGAGGCGCAGCTTCCGCAGCAGGTCCACAATAGGGGGCGGCGCAGCCTTGAAATCATTGTCAGTCCCTGCTTGTACGCGTGCGGCTTGTATCTCATGCTTTGGAAGGCGCCGCGCTTGTATTTAGGGGTGACGCCGCGTAGTAGTGTTCTTTTTACGCGGCTTCTCGCGTTGATGCGGTGGCACCTGCCCGAGGTTGAGAAGGAACGAATGGCGAGAAATCACCGCTGGTTGTTGCAGGCGACAAATGCACGGGTGACGTTGTCGTTTCTGGCGGGTTGCACACTAACCGCCGTCGCAGTCGCCACACAGCCGGCGCGCGGCGTGTTGGACTCCGGCCCCGATGTCGAGCTGGGGATGCAGTCCGTCGGCTTTCAGAAGCACTCGGAGGCCGTGCTGCGGTGGCTGTGGTGCGTGTACTACCACCACCCGGCCTACAAGTCGCTGGCGCAAGGGACGCTCCCGCCGTTCCTGCAGAGTGTCAGCCCGAGGAGCTAGCCGGCCGTCCTCGTCGTCGTCGTCGTGGGACGGCCCGTGGGCAGGAAAAAATGAAGGCGCATGAACGCATGTGCATGCGTGTGTATCTTGGTTTACTTTTATGTGTCTGTGTGTGTGTGTGTTGGTGGGTGCAAGAGAAGGCGGTGGTTTCCTTCTTTTTTTACTCTCTATCTATTTGTTTCCCTGCGGGGGGCGGGGGGGATGTACGCAACCATGAACCCGCAAAAGGAAGGAAAAAAGTAACAATAATAATAATAATAATCGAGGAACATGGCGTCGTACGTTCCGCCGGAGTTTAGCGAGGAGCTTTTCGGCGTCATGTTAGACTCCTGCACCCCGTCCAGGTCGCGCGTGGAGGCACTGACGCAGGTGGCTCTCCGCCACCTGCCACAGGCCACAGACACTTGGTCTGCCCTGCGGAAGGCGCTCGTGCGCCAGCAGGATTTGGCGTCGGAGGACAATAAGGCGCTGTGGTACCTGCTAGACTCACTCATGAAGCATGCGCCGCACGTGTTTGTCCCTCTCATTTCGCCGCGCTTGCACGACTACGTTGTGCAGCAACTGCCGTGGCACCTCGTGGGGGTGGTGTCGACGTTAGGCGGCGGGGCACTGTGGTGTGACGCGATGATTCGCACGTGGGAGGGTGTGTTGCCGCCGCACCTGATGCGCAGCGTGAAGTCCTTCGTTCTGCAGCTGCGCAGCGGAAAGGAGCTGGCGCACGCCATGAGTCTGAGCGGTGAGAGCGACGAGGTCCAGGCCGTGGATCCTCCAGCGACACGTGAGCAACTGCAGCAGCTGCGGGAGGCATGGGAGGTGTTCTGGTCCTTCGCCGCGGAGGGGGCGCGTGCGGCGGGCGATGCCCCCCCTGCGGCGTCAGCAGCCGCCGGTGCACCGTCGCTCGCGCCGGTGAAATGTGAGCCGCCGCTGCTGCTCGCGGGGGTGAAGCGCGAGGAGGGCACGCAGCCCGCCGGCGACGCCGCCGGCAGTGACGGTGACTCCGACGTGGAGTACGTCCCGACGTTCGTGCGAGGGGCGCAGCGCCGCGAGTTGCCCTCGCTGACGGGCGACGGCGCCGCCGCGCAGAAAACGCGTCGAGCCGCCCGACGACGTCCGCGCGAGGAGGACTGAGGGAAGTGCAGGTTTCCTCACCGGGCGACGGGCGAAGTTCAAGTTGCTGTCCAAGTTTCCTCTTTTGCTTTTGGCTTTTCTCTCTTTCGCTGTGTGTATGCGTGTGTGTCGCTCTGTCTGTCTGTGGGCGACTGGTTGGTTGCTTTGGTCGGAGAAGTGGCTTTTGTTCTTGCTGCTGCTGCTGCTGCTGCTGCTGCTTATCTGCCTTCTTTCTCTGTTGCTGCTGTTCTTCCCCGCGGGTGTTCCTGCTGCCACTGCCGCCGCGCGGTAACCCGTGAGCGCAAGCCACTCCACTTCCTTATTTGCCTCCTTTTCTTCTTCTTGTGGTTGCTCTTTCTTGCTTTTTTGTTTTTTGTTTTTGCACTGGCGTTGGGGCGCTGCTGCTGCGGGCGCAGTAGGAAAGTGAATACACAACAAAAAAGGAAGAGGGGAAGGAGTCTGCCTTTGTTCTCGAAGGGTCAAATTGCGCCCCGGAGGAAGCTCGCCTTTTTTTGTTGTGTGTGTGTGTGAGTGTGTGAGTGTGAGTTGTGGCTCTTCACCCCGCAGCTCTCGTTTTTCTACCGACGCGGCAATTCGGCTTCCACGCGCGGCCGGCAGTGAAGCAGGCGGCACGGTCTCACTGACTTTGTTCCGCCGTCCCTGCCTCGCTGCGGAGAATAATGTCGTTGTGCCGCACCGCCTCTCGCTGGCGCAGTGTGCAGTGCACGGGGGAGATCCCGCCGGGGCGAATAGGGCACACCCTGTGCGCCAACGGCGCGGAGACGAAGGTCTTTCTCTACGGCGGCGTCAACGACAGAAATGAGAGCATTTCAAACTACCTGGATGACCTCTACGTGTTCGACGTGGAGAGGAAGCACTGGTCCAAGATTGAGATGACGGGGCAGGTGCAGTGCTCCAGGGCGTTTCACTCCGCCGTGTACTATGATGGGAAAATATACATCTTTGGTGGATGCAACGGCCGTGGAAGGTTCAATAGGTTGTTTTCCACTAGTGAGGAGGGCGAGTGTGCGCAGATTGAGGCGGGCGGCCAGCCACCATCGACCCGGTACTGCCACAGCGCCGTGTTGTTTGAGAAGTGCATGTACATATTTGCCGGCAAGTGCGGCGGACGGAACAGCAACAGGCGCCTGTCCGATCTTTACCTTTTCGACTTCAGAAAGAATATGTGGCTGGAGTGCCCGCAGCGCGGAGACCTGCCTACACCACGCTCAGCCCACGCCGCCTTCACGTGTGGGCGCAACATGATCATGTTCGGCGGGCGCAGCGCCCGAGGCGAGTGCTGCGAGGACATGTACATGTACAACTACGACACATGCATGTGGCGCCAGATCGAGTCCCCCAACAGCGGCCCTTTCTTTGGTAGGGCGCGGAACAGTGTTGTAGTACACCACGGCAGGGTTGTCGTCTTTGGTGGGTGGAACGGGAAAAAGAAGCTGAACGACCTCTTCACCTACCACGTGGACTCCAACACCTTCGAGGTGATGCATGAGCCGGACGAAAACTGCCCGTCTAGAAGGGAGTGCCACGTCGCCGTTGTCTGCAAGAACACAATGGTGGTGTTTGGAGGCCGGTTTCGTGGGGAGTTTATGAGCGACACGGCCGAGCTGGACCTTGGCCCCAAGACGCTGAAGCAGACCTGCCGCGACTGGATCCTGCGGAGTAGTTTCAAGGAGCTGCACCCGGGCTGCGGGGAGAGGGTCCTTCCGCTGCGGCTGCAGCAATTTATTGGGAACTGGAGGCAGCTGATGTGCAAGGCGGAGAAGGCCGAGCCACGGACGCCGCTGCAGGATAGTGTTCCCAATGAGGCACTTTCGTCGGATAGCAACTCCCAGCACGGGTGAACGGTAAATATATATATGTGTATGTGTGTGTGTGTGTGTGTGTGTGTGTGTGTGTGCGGGCCGCGGGAAGGGACAAGAGGCAAGATTCAGTGAGTGAGAGTGAGTGGGGCGCGGCACACCTGCGCACACGCCGTGAAGCATGCAGCTACGCATCTAGCGGCGAACCGTGCGGGGGGAGGGAGGGAGGGAAGGGGGGGGGGAGTCAATGCGGCGCAAGCGCAACAAAAGAGAAACACAGAAGGGGAAGAAGAAAGAAAAAAGCAAAAAAAAACGAAGAAAGTAAAAAAAAAAAAGAAACAAGAACAAGGTCGGAAACAAACTGTATTGGGCTTCTGCGTACTTTACAAATATCCTCACTTGTATGCCTCTGCGTGTGTGCTCGCGTGACGATCCTACTTTACATATTTATTGCTTTGCCGTAGGTGGACACGCACAGAGAAGGAACAAGAGGGAGAGGGAGAGAGAGGCAAGTGTGCAAGACAGATACATGCGGGATTTTATCTAAATATCATTGGGTCGTAGTTCCCTCGTTTCATGCCTGCCGTCCTTTTGGTTCTATTACGACTGCATGCGGTGTGTTGGTGTGGTTGAGTAATAAATTATTATGCGTCAGAACAGGCGAAACGAAGGGAAAAAAAGACAATTTTTTTTGTTTGTTTGTTTGTTTGTTTTTCTAAGAGTGCAACAT
>NW_021704241.1:20435-33852 GCF_003719485.1 Trypanosoma conorhini | reverse complement strand
CGGTGAAGCGCGCGTCGAAGCAGCTGGTGGAGAAGTACTTCACCAAGCTGAACAAGGACTTCTACCAGAACAAGCGCCTCGTCATGGACGTCACCATCGCCCGCTCCAAGAAGCTGAAGAACAAAATCGCCGGCTACGCGACGCACATCATGAAGCGCCTCGCCCGCGGCCCGGTCCGCGGCATCTCGCTGAGGCTGCAGGAGGAGGAGCGCGAGCGGCGCATGGACTACGTGCCGGAGGTGTCGCACGTCGACCAGGCCATCCAGGACGGCGTGCACGTCGACAAGCAGACGCTCAGCATGCTGAAGCGCATGGAGACTGGACTGCCGCGCCACGTCACGCTCGCGCCCGTTGCGGTCCCCGCCAACAAGAAGGGTGGCCGCCGCCCGCCGTTCCGCAAGTGAGCAGGTGCGTGCATGCATCTCTGTTGGTGTGATTTTTTTTGCTGGCCGATCTCTACTTTATAATTTTTTTTTCTTTTCCGTTAGGCGAGTTACTTCGCAAAGTAATAAAGCATAAAACCCGTGCCGCGTTTCTGCGCTGCTTGCCCCCTCCCCCTCTTCCTTCTGGAGGCGCCTGCCGCTGCTTTGAGTGTTTGCTTGCGACGTATCCCGCCCGCTTTTTTTTTTGTGTGTATGTGTTTGCTCGCTCTCTCCTTCTCTCTATCCTCTGGCCGCGTTGCCCGCACCGCACACCGGCGGGCAGAGGGAGGCGTGGGGAGGTGCAGCAGGCGAAGCGGCATGCGGGAGTCGGATCTCGCGGAGCTGCGGGTGCTGCCGAAGGTCTTCCCGCGGCACCCGTACGCGCGGCACACGGCGGGCCTCGGCGCCGGCGAGAGCGCCACGCCGCCGCCCGCGTTCAGCACCAACGGAGTTCTTAACGTGAAGGTGATCGGCATCTACTGCTCCCGCCGCCCGACAGGCGAGCCTGGCGCGGCAAGCGCGGGGGGAGGCGACGGAGTCACGAAACAAGTCGAGAGCGGGCAGGAAGAGTCGGAGGCGGTGTCGGCCAATGAAGTTCTTGGCGGGCGGCGTGGGGAGGCCGCGGGAGGTGCTTCCAAGCGACACATTTACGTCCGGGTGCAGTTCAACAAAGTCCTCGTGGACACCGTGCCGCTGGAGGTGATGCGGGAGAAGTACCCGCAGGTGCTCATAGACTACCTGCTCTCAACGGCCGTCTGGACGTGACTGTGCCCCTCTCCTCCCCCTCCCCGTGCCTCGGCCGGAGCGTAGGGTATTGGAGGGGAGCCGAGTGACCGGAGTTGTGCGTCCCGCGAGCCGTGTGTGTGTGTGTGAGTGTTCTTTTTGCTCGTTTGTTGTTGTGTTTCCGCCTTTGCGGCTTCCCTTTGGAGCGGTTTTCTTCTCCTTTGCTGCATTGCGGCTTCTGCAGGCCTCACTGCGGCCGCCGGTCTGGAGGCGTAGTTCGCCACACTAGCTTGCAGGGAGTGTTGTGTGCCGTGTGCGCGTGTGCCCCCTGCCTGTGGTGGGCCTTGCGTCCAACGTCCGTCTTGTTTCTCCCGCCTTTTCCTCCACACATACACACACGCACGCGTTGGCGCAATGAATGCAGAGCGAAGAAGCGAGAAGAAGGAAACCACCGCGAGGAAGAAGATGGCGGAGGAAGAGGGAAACAGCGAGCCCACGCTGAAGACGCACCGCTGGGAGACGGCGTCGGGTGCCCCGGTGCCGCTGCCGACGTCCTCCCGTTGGGGCGCCGGCACCCCGCGTCAGTTGGGCGGGGACACGCCGAAGGTTCTCGTGAGCGCCGAGCTCTCAGCGTGGCGCGGCCACTCGACCCCGACGCCGAGCGCCTACACGGTGGACTCCGTTAGGACCCCGACAATGCGAGGGCAGGGCGGGCAGACACCGACGTTTGGCGCAGGAGGCGGCGCCACCCCGACGTTTGGCGGCGCCACTCCGATGTTTGGCGGCACCACCCCGATGTTTGGCGGCGCCACTCCGATGTTTGGCGGGGTGACGCCGGCGGCGGGCATGGCGTTCGGCGTTACCCCAAACCTCCAATTTGAGGGGACCACGCCGGTGCAGTCACGCTTCGCCGGCGGGGACTCGCAGTCGGCCATCACGGCCAACATTGAGGCGCAGGCGCGGAAGCTGGAGGTGCAGTGGCGGATGAAGAACAGGCGGCTGACGGAGGAGTACCTTGACTCCATTCTCCCGCCCGAGTTCAAGCTCGTGGAGGCGCCTGCGGACTACAACCCGCCACCGCCGGAGGAGCCAAACTTCTACGAGCTCGCCAGCAAGTCGCTGGATGTGTTTGTGGTGAACCAAGGCAGTGACGCCGCGGCGGCCGTCACCTACGACATTCCAGAGAGCCTGGGGGAGGGGATGCCGCAGATGAAGCCGCAGGATGCCCCGGTGTTTGAGATGCTTCTCAAGTACCATAATGTCAATCCCATCCCCGATGAGGTGCTGCCGTCGTACCTTCTCATGAAGAATCTTTTCAGGATTAAGAACGGCGACACAAACCAGCGTCGTATTGCCATGCGATTCTTGCTAGATAAGGCGCGTGTCTTTGGTAGTGAGCCACTCTTTCAATTCACGTTTCACGTGTGGCGATCCAGCAGTCTTGATTTGCAGGAGCAGCACTATTTTGTGGACCTTGTCAAGGGCGTGATTTCGCGGCTGCAGAAGGAGGTGCGGAGCTCCACAAAGGAGATTGTGCACATGATGGAGGTCCTCCTCTCCGCCCAGGAGGCTGCTGTGCGGGAGGATGGCAAAGACGTCCTCGCGCTCCTCACCCGCGTGGTCGGCTACGAGGCGGTGTTTGAGGCGATCAAGGAGGACTTTGCGCACGCAGAGAACGGCGTGCGCCGGCACACGGCGAAGGTGGTGGCCATCGTGGGGTACGCGGTGGGGCCGGCGACGGCGCTGCAGATCATCCACGGCATGTCTCTCTCCCCGGTCGCGCTGGCGCGGCAGACGTCGGCGCGCGCCATCACGGAGTTGGCGTCCATCCTCATGCACGCCATCACCGGCGAGCTGGTGGAGCTGGTGCCCATCTTTGAAAAGCTGCTGCGGGATGAGCCACGCGTCAAGCGTGAGGCCGCCAACGCCCTTGCGCACGTGGCAGACGCGACCCACCCCTACGGCATCGAGGAGTTAACGCCACTGGTGCATATCGTGCGGGAGGAGTGCAAGCGTGGCATCGGCAGCACCGCAGGACCGTTTGTGCGTGCCTTTGGTTCACTGGTTCCGCTCATGGCGCCGTACGACGCGCAGAAGTACACCTCCGACATGATGCCCACCCTGGTGAATCAGTTCAACACGCCGGAGGATGAGCACCGTCGTGTCTTGCTGCAGGTGGTGCGGCAGTGCGTTTCCGCAGAGGGTGTCACGGCAAACTTTATTCGCGACGTCATATTAAAGCCCTTCTTTGACGGTTTTTGGTCCGTGCGTCGCGTGGCTGCGGAGCGCAAGACGGCGGCCGCCCTGGTGGAGACGACCGTGGCGCTCTCGAAAAAGCTCGGCAGCACCGAGATCCTGCAGCACCTGGTGCAGGACATGAAGGACGAGAATGAGCACTTTCAGCGCATGGTCATCGACACCGTGCGACGCGTGGTGCGGGCGGTTGGGACGGTTGGGGTTCCCGACACTCTTGTCGCTCTGCTGCTGGACGGCGCCATCGCCGCGGTGAAGCAGGACGAGAGTGGCCTCAACCGCGTGGTGCTGGAGGGCCTCGCCGTCATCTGCAACTCGCTTGGAAAGCGGCTGAAGCGGTACCTGCGGCAGGTGTTTGACCTCATCAAGAGTCGTCGTGACATGCCGGGAATGATTCGCATGCAGGCGGCGGAGCTGGCCGCCCGCATCGCACACACCGTGAAGGAGGCGGAGGGGATACTTTTCCTGCAGGATCTCGGACGCAGCCTCTTTGACCGCCTGGAGGACGATGAGGCGGCCGTGATGAGTGCAAACATAAAGGCTACGCGTGCCATTTTGCTGGAGCTTGGGGCGGCGAAGTACCAGCCGTCTGTCAAGGAGCTGCTGAAGAAGCTGACGTACATCATCCGCAACCGCAACAGTAACGTGCAGCTGAACACCATCTTACTTATTGAGGAGATCGCGACGAACTGCGACGAGGACGTGGATGCCATTCAGCTGCAGGAATTAGCCACCAAAGGGCTCTTTGAGCTCCTGGACGCCGATCGCCGTGAGACCCGTCGGGCCTGCACCCGGACGTTTGGCGTCATTGCCCAGAAGATTCGCCCCTTCGCCATCATTCTCGAGCTCGTCGATAACTTCAAGCAGGACAAGCGCAAGATTCGCATCTGCACCGCCGTGGCGTTGGCGGCCATTGCCCGTGAGTGCGGCCCCTTCACCGTTATCCCCTACATACTTAACGAGTACAAGATAAGCGAGGGGGAGCAGGTGGCGACGATTGTGCAGCACGCCGTGCTGAAGGCAATTCGGTACGTGTTTGAGGCCATTGGGGCCGTGGGGAAGGAGTACGTCTACCCGCTCATCCCACTGCTCCTGCGCGCCCTCACGGAGACGGAGATCCAGCACCGCCGCATGGCCGTCGAGGCCTGTCGGGCGATCACGATGGCGGTGGCCGGCAACGACGGGTTTGAGGAGGTGGTGATTCACTTCCTCAACTTTATTCACCCGAACATCGTGGAGCTGCTCTCGCGGAATGAGTCGAAGATTAGCGAGGAGCGGCTCAAGATGGTCACCGCCGTCGTGAGCTTCTACGAGGCGGCCCTCCTCGTGGTGGGGTCCGCCAGGCTGTTGCAGTACCTGCTGCAGGGACTTTTTCACCCGGCGAAGAAAGTGCGGGACATCTACCGGCGGACGTACAACATGATTTACATCGTGAGCCCGGAGGCGCTCGTGCCGTGCTACCCCAGCGTGGGCGACGCCGACGAGCGTCTACCCGCCCGCCACGAACTCGAGGTGATCCTGTAGGAAGCGGGCGGTGGAGCTCCCTGTGTGTCTGTCTGCGTGGCGAGTGCCGCCGTTCCGCCGCACACTTCCTGATTTTTGCCTTCTCCTTTTTTTTTCTCTTCTTCGCGTTTTTTTTGTTTCTTCTTCGTCTGCCCCGAGGGGGTTAAGTATCAGCAACCAGAACTGGAGGGAGAAACACAAAACTGCGTCGTTTCACGCCGCCTTCCCCACGTCCCTCCTTCTTCCACCGTCGTTAGCCTTCCGTCGCCTCACCCCCTCGGCTGCTGTTTGTTTATTTTATATTACTACTACTACTATTGCAGTTGCCGTTGCTGTTTTTTTTTGTTTCCTGGCGCTGTTGCTTTATTTTCCTCCTCTCTCTCTTTTTTTTGTTTTTGTTTATCAATGGCTTCTCGTGCGTGCGTTCGTGTGTTTGTGGGCGCGGCACCGCAGTAGGAGGGCGACGAAGGCTACTGCACACACGCACGCACACACACAACAGACACTCACACACACACACACTCGCATGCTTCTCGACGTCTCAAAGGCGCCGGGCGAGCACACCGCCCTGGACGACATCCAGGAGCTGCTGAAGGCCGTCGCGTACACCGGGCAGAGGCAGAAGATCGGCGCGCTCAAGGCGCAGTACAACAACCTCACCACGCTGAGCATCTCCACCCCGTTGGTGGTGGCGCTGCAGCACGTCACGTCGCTGACGGCGTCGTACAATTGCCTGAGCACACTGCAGGGTTTAGAGGCCTTTGCTTTCCTGGAGTTTCTTGATCTGAGTCACAATTCACTGCGTGTGCTAGACGCACACTCGACTTCCATCCTGCGCCGGCTGCGGTACCTGCGGCGCTGCGACTTCTCGCATAACGAACTCCGCCTCATTGACCTCGACATGCCGCTTCACGGCAGAGTGACGGAGGCGCCAGAGGAGGATGACGACCTCGACGCCGTGACGCTGGATGAGCTCACGGTGCTGAACCTGTCCCACAATCAGCTCATCGACGTCCCCGACTTCCGCTGCATGCCTCTGCTGGAGGAGCTGCACCTGGAGCACAACCGTATTGAGTGCTTCACGGACCTTGAGAACCGCCTCCCGCTCGTGGCGCTCACCTCCTTGTCGGTGGCCTGTAATGCACTGCGGACCCTGCAGGACCTCCTTCCCCTTACGGTGCTGGCGGAAACCCTCAAGGAGCTGGCGGTCCGCGGAAACCCCTGCATGCACAACGGCGCCGTCGCCAAGGGGTGCCCAGTGCGGCCCTGGCTGCTCTGGATTCTGCCGCAGCTGGAGACCGTCGACGACGTCCCCCTCACCCCGGAGGAGCGGCAGACGGCGGCGGTGATGTTCCGGCAGCACGGCGAGCTTAGCCACGAGGCCATAGCATTGATGAACAGCCACCAGGAGCTGCAGCTGGAGTCGTACCTGCAGAAGTTTGCGCTCCCGCAGGCGCATGGCGGGCGGCACACCGCCGACGTCATGCCGGGAACGAAGATGGAGCAGCCTGCGGCTTCCTCGCGAGAGACGGGCGCATCGTTGTCCTCCTCGCTGGGAGGCACGGCGACGCGCCTGCCAAACGTGTCAAGCGCCCCCAGCGTGGCCGCCGCAGCCGCCGGCGAGAGTTCGCTGCGGCCGCAGTCCGCCATGACAGTTTTGCCGATGATGCAAAAGAAACTGAAGCAGCTCTCAAACGTGATGGAGGTGCTGTGGAAGGAGAGCATGACGCGACGCATGTTTGCCACCGTCGTGCTGCAAAAGTACGTGCGTGGGTTTCTCACACGCCAGCGCCTCCCAGCGCCCGTGCAGGAGAGCTGCGCACGCATTAGAAGTAACCTGCGCCGCGCGTTTCGTAGGCAGGGGTGGGCTCGACAACCGCTGCAGCCGACGGCGACGGCGATTGTGAGTAGGGGCGAGGCGCACCGAGACAACAACAACAGCAACGGCAGCGACCCTAGTGAGCAGGCGGTGCTGGTGAAGCAGGTGCGAGCGTTGGACTCCCAGGTGCGTCAGATGTGGGGTCTGATGGGGGAGCTTCGTGGCATGCTGAACCAGCGCCGCCGCGCCGCCGCCGTAACGATTCAAAAGTACTACCGCGGCCACGTTGATCGGAGGAAGTGGAGCCGTCTCAAGAAGCTCTACGACGAGTTTGTAGACTCCTTGCGCCCGGAGGTGGTTCTGATACAACGCGCGTGTCGCGGGTACCTGGGCCGCCTGCGGCTTATGCGGCGCCGTGCAAAAACACTGGGGCTGCGTCTCCTGCAAGCGGAGGTTGTGGAACTGCGCCGCACCGTCGCGGAGATGCAGGCGCTTATGGAGCAGAGCCGGCGGCGGCAGCGGCTGGAGCGGTACGCCGACCCCGAGAAGGCGATGGACGAGATCGTCTCCACGTACACCGCCTCGCGAGCCACGCCCTCCGTTGAGTAGGAACCGCACACACTTCGAGACAGCGTGGCCTCACACCCGCGCGGCAGCGAAAGGAGGGGAGGAAACAAAACGAAGCAAATCAACATGAAAAAAAAAAGGCGCGCACATAAATATTATTATTATATTATATACACACGCACACACACATGCGCAGGACGAAGCGACATCGCTGTCTGTGGCGCCACGTTTTTTTTGGGGTATTTAACGGACACACGGTGAATGCGCAGAGGTGTGTGAACGGATCTTCCAGGGGCTTGCAAGTACCGCGCAAGTGGCCGTCGTGTGTTGGTGTGTCCTGTTGGGCCATTTCAGAAGAAGAAGAAAAAAGTGGGTGAGGGGGATTGACACGACACCCCCTCCCTCCTTCCCACTGAGGCGATCACCTTCTGTTATGATTGTATCATTTTTGTTTTGTTTTTGTATATGTGGTACCCTCCTCCCATTCCATTCACCACGCGCTCAGGTGCCGGTGACACCCACCGATTCTGCTTCTTTTCTACGGGTTGTGGTGTGTGCGCGTGCTTGCGCGTCTGAGTGGCGGGTTGGCCTGCGCTCCTTATTTCTGTGTGCGTGCGTGCGTGTGTGTGTGTGGAGGTTGTGTGGCTTCGCTGGTGTGTGGTACTCTTCTTTGTTTTTGTTTTTACCCTTGCCAGCCTTCTGCGCCCTGGCGGCCTACTTTTGCATATATTCCCCTTCTTCTCTTACTGATGCTACTTTTTTTTCTTTTTTTTGCAGCGGCAGTTCACGCGTGTGTGTGCGTTTTTTTTTGGTTTGTTTGTTTGTGGGAGCAGCGACCACAAGACAGAAGCGCGGCGAGAAGGCGCTTCTTTGGGCCTGCGTGCGTGCGAGAGCGTGCGTGCGAGGCGGTCGGAGGCCCTTTGACGCACCAAAGCCAGCGCGCAGGAGGAAAAGAATGGTGGCGACGCTGAGCCACAACCCCGTTCCGCGGGTCACCAACTTCTACGAGAACAGCCTGAAGCAGCTCAGCGACATCCAGCAGCGGCAGACCGGGCTTCTCATCGGCGCCGTGGTTGCGGATGCGGCGGCGCGTGGGCTGGACGGGTGCTCCGCCGAAGAGATCGCCGAGTTCGAGAAAAGGCAGGCGACGTTGCACAGCGGCGGCGGCGCTGAGGAGGAGTCGCTTGCGTTTGCGCTGGCCGGCCCTCCGCACCCTTCTTCGTCTCCGCCGCCGACGGGCGCGCTGCGGCACCACTCCTACACCTGCCTGCTCCTGCAGCGGCTTCTCCGCGTCATGGCCGCCGCGCGAGGGGATTTTCCCGTGAGTTACGTGAAGGACAGTTGGGTTTCCGTCGCCCGCGCGCACCCGCAGTGTTTCGCGGCTGAGCATGCCTCGCTGCTGAACGTGTTGGGGGTTGTTTTGTCCCTGCCGGTGATTTACCCCTGGACGGACGACGCGACGCTGCGTGCGTACGCGGCGCCGTTTATCGACTTCCTCACGGAGCCCCCGGCCGCGGGTGCGGCGACGGCGGCGCGCGGCGCTGTGCGGGCGTACGCCTTCTCTGCGCTCGGCGTCGCGCTTCGCTGCCTGCAGAGCAACCCTGATCCGCTCCGCAACGCCGCCATCGTAGCGCCGCCGGGGACGGCGGACTTGTTTCCCGACGATCTCGCCTCCTTTGCGCCTGCCTGGCCGCAGGACGCGCTGCTGTCGCAGGTGCCCGACGCCGGCGCCGCGGGCCCCGCGGCCGCGCCCTTTCCAGCCCGTCCTCTCGCGCGCGACGTCTGTGTGGCGCGCGAGGCCCTCGTCGTGGCGAGGCGCGCCCGCTCCTTCGCAGACGGCGTGCGGATGGCAATTCGGCTGGGCGGGCCCGTCTCTCAGCGGAGCCTCCTCGTTGGCGGGCTGCTCGGCGCCCGGCTGGGGGTGCGCCGGGTCCCGCCGGAGTGGCTCAGCGCGACGCACGACCACGGCGCGCTGGCCACCATGGCGATTGAGGTGGCGCAGTGGAGTTGGAACCCCCCGCACCGCTAAAGGGGCAACTAACCGGCCGCAGCCCCTCTAATCCCGCACGCACCTGCGCAACGGCGGCGGACACGACACGCGCTGCAGGGAATAACCTGCATGCACGACTTCTCTCCCCCCTTTTTCTTTTCCTCTCTTCCTATGTATGTGTGTGTGCCCGTGTGTGCCGCTGCCTACTTTGTATACACGTCGCTACGTATGCGTGTGTTCCTTTTCCGCTCTATCCTCGTTGATTGCGCCAACAAACACGACACACAAATACACGCACGAGTAAGTAGGGTTTTTTTTAACTCCTATATATATATATTTTTTTTTTGTGTTTTATTTTTATTTTGCTCAGGTGAGTGTTGGGGGTAAGCGGAAGCCGAGGCAGTGCGAAACACACCACAGCACGGAGCTTAGGGGCGGGTGGGGATGAACGCCACAAGTCCGCGGAGTGCGGTTGGCTTCCGTCGTAAGAGCACGCGGCCGTCGGTGAGTCTGAACGGGACGGCGCCCTCCAGGGCCACGATGCAGGTCCCCGGCGTTCAGGGCGCGCGTCGCCGCAGCAGTGCCTCGCGCTCCTCGCTCCTACCACCACCCGTGCAGCAGAGGCGGGTGCAGCGGGATGCGGAGCTCGTCTTGGAGGAGGCGCTTTGGCACCTCTGCGGGGAGAACGCGGAGGAGACGCTGGACAACCTGCTCAGAGTCATCTCGATTCGTCGTGGCGGGGCACTCTCACCGCGAAAGGGGCGGCCGCTGTGGCAGCGCGTCCAGGCCATTGTGGTGGTTGCCAATCAAGAGGCCATCCGTCGCATGCAGACGGCGATTCCGAGCGAGAGGGTTCAGTTTTTCTTTGACAAATCGCTGCATTTATTGGAGTTGCCGTCCAAGAAGCGTTTCCCGTGGAGAAAGGACGAGTTTGCCACCTTTCCCTCACTTCGCAAGCACCTTGTTGGGGCAACGCTGACCAACAAGGCCGTTCTGCAGCACACTTCGGGTGAGTCCCCAGAGCTCGTCGTGCAGACGCTTCAGCAGGCCCTTCGGGAGCAGGGGGCGGCGTTCGCCACCGCGGTGCTGTACAACCTGGCCGTGCTTATGGTGTCCGTGCAGCGGTTTGACCTCGCCAGCAACTTCGTTGCCTGCTGCAGCGAGTTGGTGGAGGCGTGCCTGCGCATCGACCTCGCGGATTGTCCCGGGGCCTTGTCCCTCCTCAAGGCGTACCGCAAGGGCGTTGCCACGCATGCCATCATGTGCCACCACCTTGTCGCCGCCCTCGCCGCCTGGTGCAGGCTGCCGGACGTGGAGAAGTACCACTGCCAGCTCGCCGTCTGCTGTGCCCAGCGTTACCTGGAGCCGAGGAGCATGCTTGCCATTCGCTGCAACCGGCGACTGGCGACGGCCAGGGATGGCAGCAGCGCGACGATGATGAGCGAAACTGAGCCGCCGCGGCTGCCAATGCTCCACGACGACTTGTCGCTCGTGACGGACTCCCTCTTTATTGTCTTGCTGGAGCGGGCGGAGAAGATGCAGACGCCGCCGAGGCTCGCGAACTACGTCGCCCAGTTTTCGTCCCGTGGACGGTCGCCCGACTCCCAGAGGTCCGTCCGGCTGCCGCCGATCAAAGACAAGCGGCGGCGCTCGGTGGGGCGGCGGCAGTCCTCCGGCGCCCAGGGCAGGCGAGCCTCAGCACAGCGGCGGCAGTCTTCCTTGCAGGGCGGCCCCGCCTCACACCCCAAGGGCAATAAGGGAGCCAGGGCGAAGGCAGGCTCCGAGTCCCCACCGGCACTGACGAGTGCGGTGCTGGAGTCACTCCGAAAGGAGCGCGCCGCGACGCCGTTGCGCGAGGACGACCTCTTCGGCATAGACTTTGTCACAAGGCCGGGGACGCCACCCATCATCACCTTCGTGCCGAAGCCGGCGTTCAACTGCTACAAGCACCTGAGGAGGGAGCTGCGCCGGCTTGTGCGGGAGCTCGGGGAGGAGGTGGGGACTGCGGCGTCGACTGCGGCCTCCGCCGTGGCCGAGTTTCGGGAGTCGCTGGGAGGCAGGAGCTTTCGTGAGAGCGTCGCCCCCGAGAGCGGGCTGGCGTCTCCGGGCCCTGAAGAATACATGCGAATCATGGACAGGAAGCTGCGCCACCTCTCGCGACTTCTCCCGGACGAGGAGTTTGAGCGAAAAGAAGGCGCGGTTGTGACGATACAGAGTTTCTGGCGCGGCGTCGTGGACCGTCGCGAGTACCACCGACGCCTTCCACTGGTGCAGGAGGTCATGCGCAGGCGCGAGGCCGCCGAGATGATTCAGTACGCCTTCCGCAACTACTGTGCCACGAGAGCGCCCATACTACTGAAGAAGGAGCTCCGCGCACATCGCGTTCTGGTGCAGCGGGTGACGCGTGTTCAGTCCTACCTGTATCACAAAAGAGGCGTTGAGGAGACCGGGAAACGGACGGTGGCGTCACTCAAGCGACTCATTGCCGCCATGCTGGAAGTACGCCGGAGAAACGCCGCTGCTGTGCGTCTACAGTCCTTCTGGCGTATGTGCCTGGCGTGGGCCTGGCTGCGCCAGACGGTGGCGGCAACCCTGAACATTCAACGTGTGTGGAGAGGGCACCGGGGAAGGATGCGGGCGAGAGAGGCACGCGTCCGCTTTCGCCTGGAGGAGCAGCGGCGGATAGCCAGGCACACAGCGGCGGCGCGCCCGATTCAGCGATGGTGGAAAAACGTCCTGCTGCTGCGGGCGTGCAAGGCCATTGTGACGCGCCGGCAACGCGAGGTCGCGGCGTACCTGCAGGCGACGGAGCAAAAGTTTACTGCGGAGTGGGAGCGCATCAAGCACCTCCCAAACGTGGAGCTCTGCGTCATAAATATACTCTCGGTGCTCCGCGGCTTCCACTGCCGCGTGGAGCTCGCACGCCAACGGAAATTTACGCACATTATCCGACGCTTTCTTCTGCGCATTGTGCTGAAAAAGCGCGGGCAACGATGCCTGCAGCTCCTGCGGGAGGAGCGGCAGGCGTCCCGCGCGCTGCGGCGTCGGCGGGAGGAGGTGATGGACGCTGTTCTCCGTATCCAATGTGCCGCTCGCCGCTGGCTTGCCTCGCGCGTGCGGGCGGAGCTGTGGGCCGAGTTGCAGCGGCTGCATCATCAGGCTCGTGTTATCCAGCGCGCCTACCGTCGCCACGTGGGGCGACGCCTGCTGCAGACCGAAAAGGCCGAGGCGGCGTTTGAGGAGGAGAGGCGCATGATGGGTCAGCTGATGCACTACAGTGCCTCCAAAATTCAAGCCACTTGGCGCATGTATAGCGGTCGACGGTCGCGGGCGGAGTTCCTCGCCTTTATGCGAAAAGACCGTCACGTCTTTTCGTCTCGCATTCAGAGGGCCTGGAATGCGTACAAGGCACGTCGTCAGTCCGATTGGCTGCGGCTTAGCCAAGGCGACAAGCATCGTCTACAGCAGGAGTGGCAGCGCCAGCTCACGGCTGTCATCCGCATTCAGTCCGTTGCACGCATGTTTCTTGCGCGTCAGAGGCTGTTGCGTGAGGGGCTGACTCTGCGGCCCACGCCGGCGTTTTTGAACCGTTGCGCACGGGGCATCCAGTGCGCTTGGCGCCGCCACGCTGCCTACGAGTACGTGCAGCAACTCCGTTTCTCGCGGGCGTACTACGATCAGCAGAAGATAAATATAGAGACATTGCACGTCTTTGCGACAATGATCCAATCCCTGGTGCGGGCCAAAATTTTGAATCCGCGGCGCGTTGCGGCTCGCCGTCTCGAGTTGGAGGAGGACGACGAGGAGCACAAGAGGAAGCGGGAAGCGGCAATGCGATCGTCCTACGCCGCCATCATAGCAGAAATGGGCATGCGCCGTGCCAGGGGTGCTCCTGTCGAGCCGCGGCCAGCTGAGCCTGCGCCTCTTGTGGCGTCGGAGGAGTGTGAGCCTACTGCGGTCGAGGCGGAGGAGCCTGCGCCTCTCGTGGCGACGGAGGAGTGTGAGCCTACTGCGGTCGAGGCGGAGGAGCCTGCGCCTCTCGTGGCGACGGAGGAGTGTGAGCCTACTGCGGTCGAGGCGGAGGAGCCTGCGCCTCTCGTGGCGACGGAGGAGTGTGAGCCTACTGCGGTCGAGGCGGAG
>NW_021704241.1:4311-20410 GCF_003719485.1 Trypanosoma conorhini | reverse complement strand
CGGTCGAGGCGGAGGAGCCTGCGCCTCTCGTGGNGACGGAGGAGTGTGAGCCTACTGCGGTCGAGGCGGAGAAGCCTGCGCCTTCGTGGCGTCGGAGGAGTGTGAGCCTACTGCGGTCGAGGCGGAGAAGCCTGCGCCTCTCGTGGCGTCGGAGGAGTGTGAGCCTACTGCGGTCGAGGCGGAGAAGCCTGCGCCTCTCGTGGCGACGGAGGAGTGTGCGCCTACTGCGGTCGAGGCGGAGAAGCCTGCGCCTCTCGTGGCGTCGGAGGAGTGTGAGCCTACTGCGGTCGAGGCGGAGAAGCCCAAGGCCTCTGCCGAGGAGGCTGAGCGGCGGCCAGAGCAGTTTGCCCTGTTGGTCCAGCGTTGTGGCCGTGGTGCTTTGGCGCGTCGCAGCGCTTTTGAGATGCTTCGTGCACACCCGCGGTGGAAGGCGGCTGTGGAGGTGCAGCGTGTGTGGCGCGGCTACTGTTCGCGGCAGCTGGTTGAAGTGTACTACGAGTTTTACACGGAGGAGGTGGAGGAGGAAGCGGCGAGTGCGGACGGCGAGGGCGCGGAAGGGGCGGCACAGTGACGTGCCCAACGGTTGCGGCCGGTGGCGTCCGGCGCCTCACTTCTCTTTTTTCCCCGTAGATGCCTGTCTGCCTGTCTGTGTGTGCGGCCTCCGCTCCTCGCGTGTGGGAAATGTATTTGCGCGCCCCCCGCTGGGACGCTGATGTAACGCCGGCTGTGCGTGTCTGTCTGTTTGTGCGTGTGTGCGTGTGTGAGGCGCAGCGCCGCTCGCCGCTCGCCGCTCGCCCCCCGCCCGGGCATCGTCCCTCGCCTCCTCCTCCTCCTCCTCCTTTTGCCGCCCTTGCGGCTCCAGGGAACGGAGAAGCGACGGCAACAGCAAACGCTCAAGCAAAAGGAAGAGCTAACGTAAGAGAGAGAGAGAGGGAGGGAGGCAAAGAAAGAACAAAAACAAAGAAACGAACAAACAGGCGTAGATATACATATATACGTATACAGAAGCGTACGCACATTACAAAGGGACGAAGCGGCTACATATAAAAAAAAAGAGGCGCAGCGGGGAGGGCTGCATCCACGTACCAACACATCCACGGCAAAGTCATCGCCGCCGCCGCCGCTGCCGCAAAGCGAAGAGGGGAGGGACTCGAGGACACGCGAGGGAGAATGCAGAGAGCTTCGTCGGAGCGGGAGCTCCTTCGCTACGACGCGGAGGATGACGAGGAGGATGTCCTACCCTTCGACGGACTGGAGAAGACCGCCGCGCTGCAGCAGTGTCGCGTGTTCAACGACGTGCGCCTTGACATTTCCGCCTGCCTGCGCTCCATGACGCAGTGCCTGTACCTCGTGTACACCGGCGCGAGCCTCACCGAGGCGGAGGCGACGGACCTCTTCTTCATGTCCACAAAACTCCTGCAGTCCACCCACCCGAAACTGCGCCGACTGCACTACGTCTTGATGAAGGAGCTGAGCCCGCTCGTGGAGCAGCGCTTCATCGCCTCCAACTCGCTCATGGTTGACATCAAGAGCAACAACGACGCCAGCAAGTGCAACGGCATTCGCACCCTCTTCAAGGTGATGAACAGCTCCCTCTACGCCTCGATGGACCGCACCATTGTGGAGGCGCTGACGTCGCAGAGCAGCAACGTTGTCTGCGCCGCCATCGTGACGGGGCTGCACATCGCCCAGGTGAATCCAGACATGGCACGGAAGTGGGGCACGCAACTCACCGAGGTGATTCGCAGCTGTGGAAAGGCGCAGTACGCCGCCATTGCGCTGCTGCACAAGATGCGGAAAAATGACCGTCTCTCCGTCACGCGCCTCATTGAGCAGGCCAAGAGCGGCGTAATACGTTCGCCGATGGCGTTGTGCCTACTGATTAAGATCTGCACCGAGCTCATGCGGGATGACTTTGAGGGCTCGCTTGACATCTACAAGTTTGTGACCTCGATGATGCAGCACAGCAACGACCTGGTGGTGTTCGAGTCGGTGAAGTCCATCTGCTCGCTGCGCAACATCACGGCGAAGGAGGTCTCCCCCGCGGTGATGGTGGTGCACCTGTACCTCACCGCCCAGAGCGCCGTGCTGCGCTTTGCCGCGATTCGGGTGCTGAACGAGGTGGCCACGCTGCACCCCGCGGCGGTGGCGCCCATCAACGCGGAGATCGAGAACCTCGTCACGGACCCCAACCGCATCATCGCCACCCTCGCCATCACGACGCTGCTGAAGACGGGCACGGAGCTGACCATCGAGCGGCTCATCACGCAGCTCTCGGCGGCGGGCTACCTGCGGGAGCTGGGCGACGAGTTCAAGATGGTCATCATCGACGCCATGCGGGTGCTGAGCGCCAAGTTCCCCGCGAAGTACGACGTCTTTCTCGGGTTTCTCTCCAAAGTCCTCACCGAGGAGGGCGGCAGCGAGCTGAAGGAGAACGTGGTGGACGTCACGATTGAGATCGCCAGGTCCAACCCGGACTCGAAGGCGTCGGTGCTGAAGCACCTCGCGGAGTTCATTGACGACTGCAACTACCCCAAGATCGTGCGCCGGGTGCTGATGTACCTCGGCGAGGAGGTGCCGCTGACGGAGAACCCGGAGACGTTCGTGCGCTACGTCTACAACCATGCGACGCTGGAGGGGCCGGAGATTCGCGCGGTGGCTGTCAGCACGTTGGCGAAGTTGGCCGCCTGCGTCCCCTCGCTGCGGCGCTCCATCGTCGTGCTGCTGAAGCGCACCTGCAACGACGCGGACGACGAGGTGCGGGACCGGGCGGTGTTCTACACACGTCTCTTTTTGCACAACGATGAGAACATCATTCGCGCGATGGTGTGCGACGTCGCCAAGGCGGTGGCGATGGGGCGCCAGGCACGCATCGCCGCACGCACTGCCGTGCTGAACACCGCGACGGAGGACCTTAGCCGACAGAAGACGATTGCCCAGGCGGCTGAGAGCGGCACGGAGGCGCCCGCGCTGCTTAGCCTCGCCGTGCTGCAGGGCCGAGAGAAGATGCAGAAAATCAAACAGCTGCTGGAGCTTGGCGAGCCGTGCGTCAGCAGCGAGCCGGTGCCCTTGACAGACCCCGACAGCGAGTACGTCGTGACGGTGATGAAGCACACCTACATCGCGCACATAGTTCTGCAGTTCAAGGTGAAGAACACGATGGAGAAGGTCACCTTCAAGAACATCGCCATCGACGTGGACGCGGACGAGGTGGAGGTGGAGCCGCAGTACGCCATCCCCATCGCGACGGTGGTGCCCGGCGCCACCGAGTACGGCTACGCGGTGCTGCGCTACGAGGAGGAGCAGTTTCCGAGTGGGACGGTGGAGTGCCGCTTTAAGTTCGCCATGCAGGAGGAGGGCGGCGGCGACGTCGAGGAGGAGGAGGAGTACCCTCTGGAGGGCTTCGACATCAACGTTAGCGACTTCATCGCCCCCGTGGACCTCGGCGGCGCCTTCGCAACGCAGTGGGAGCGGCTGCAGGAGGAAGAGACGACGGGAACCTACTCGCTGAGTTCAATGCGCAACTTGACGGTGGCGGCGCGGGAGCTGGTAGAGTTCTTCGGCATGCACGTCGAAGGAGGCAAGCCGGACAAAATCACGACGGCGTCCCACACGCTGCAGATGTCCGGCACACTGGCCAACCGCGCCCGCTCGCTCGTGCTCATCGCCGCAAGAGTCTTCATCGCAGACGACAAGGGCGTGGCGCTGCAGTTAACGCTGCGGGGGGCAACGCCGGAGCTACGCGACTACCTCTCCGCCGCGCTGCTCTCGTAGCGCCCCTCGGACTGTTTCCATTTCCATGTTTTTTTTTTGCTCGTGCCACAGCGCCCCGCCAGGAGTGTGGCTTCATGAGAGGCGGTGCGTGCAGGGGCGAGGTTGATGATGACCGTGTCTGTATGTGCGTGTGTGTGTTTGTCTGGCGAAGGCGCAAAAAACAAACAACAACAACAAAAATACGAAAAGAAATAGAGAACACACAACAACAAAGAAGGAGAAGAACATTTTCCATTTTTTTCTTAAAGCAAGAAGTGGACCTGTGTGTGTCTGTGTGTTCGCTGCCGCGTTCCCTTTGCGGCAAGAACCACGCGCTGTGCGCCAGCGAAATAGGGAGTACACGGCACGGCGTAAGGGAAGCGGGGGTGCTGCGTACACTTCCCTTTGACACTTGTGAGCGCTGGAGGGGCGCGCGGGTGGAAGGCAGCACGTCACTTCTGCCCCGCTCCCCCTCTGCTTTGACTTACTTGCCCCGCTGCATGCATGGGCGCGCACGTCCTCCACTCAGCCGCTCTGTTTCACTTTTTCTCCCTCTCTCCTTCTCTCTCTTTACTCGGCCACGGAGGTGTGCGGTGCTGCCAGCCCACGCTTGGGTCGGCACGCATATCTCCTCCGCTGCCAAATCGTTGGATGCCGTTTTTCTTCTCGCTCTCGCTTTTTTTTTCTGTTTTTATTTCTTTTGTTTGGGCTCTCGCTCGCGTAGCCGGCTGGACGGGGGGTGGGGGGTGCGGCGAGGCAGACGCAATCAGCCGAGTGGCTTTAGCGCAGGGGAGTTGGCGGCGGCGTCGATGGACCGCCGCGACAAACGGGAGTTTGGGCGCAACGTCACAAACGCCCCCGTGGGGAAGCCGCCCGTTGCGGGGCCGCAGGGAAGCGACGCCGCTGGACGCGCCCGGCGGCATCCGAAGCGGCCCGAGCGCGGCGAGGAAGACGAGGCTGCCGCCCGCCTCGCCGCGGCGGCGGGGGCAAAGCGGCGCTGCACGGAGGAGCGCGCGCGCTGCCGGCCGTCGCCCGGGCCGGGGACGCGGGAGTCGTCCGCCGCCGTGAGTCCCGCCCGCTGCGCGTCGGGGAGTGCGAGCAGCGTCGAGGCCTGCTTCTTCGACGACGACGACGCGGTGGCCCCGCCGTCCGCGTGTGGGGAGTTGCTTACCGCCGTGGAACAGTCCGACGCGGCGGTGATGGCGGGGCTGCGCAGCGCAGGTGACGCCGCACCGCCCCTACCGCCGTCGGCGCCGCCTCCCTCGCCAGCTGCGGTCCCAATGCTTTTTTGACGCCACCCGCCGCCCTGTTTTGCGGGCCGAGGGCGGCGAAGCGGGCGGCAGGCGGAGACGCATAGAAGAACAGAGCGGCCGCAGCGGGGGCTGCGCGTGCCGGATAGAACGAGAAACACACAGAGGGAGAGAGGGGGGAGTCCATGCAGCAGCAGGAAGAAACGGAGTACGAAGCACAAAATAAAGCACCCACCCACGCATACACACACACACATATATACATGTATGGGTTTGTGCTTTTACTGCCTTCTGTACGGTCCGCTTTTCTTTTTTCTTTTTCGCTTCCTTCTTTGTTGTCTGCCTGCACGCCGATGCATCCACCACTTCAGCAGGGAAGACGGCGGGAGCGAGGCTGCACACAGGGAGGTAGAGACACCTATGTTTAGGCTTGCGGCTGCGTTGCTCGCAAAGAGGAAGCCGCTGAAGCCACCGCCAAGGCGTGGGCGGGCGGCGGCGGCGACAACTGCAGCGCGGCGTAGAACAAAGTCACCCGCAAAACAGCGTTCGCCGTCGCGGACGCGAAAGCCTGCAACACGTACAAGGAGGGGGGCGACGACGACGACGACAGCGGCAGCGACGGCGACAGCAGCAGCGACGACGGCAGTGGCCGCCGCTGCCCTCAGCACCAGCGTCAGCAATCACCAACACCACGATAACCGAGGCAGCAGCAGCAATGCTGGCGGCAGTGGCAGTAGTAGCACAGGGACTGATAGCAATGCGGTGGTTCCGGCCACAAAGGAGGGGCAGGTAGAGGTGAGTGAGAGGAAGTCGCCCTATTGCCTCGCGACTGCGGTCTCCACGCTTGTTGTTCCTCCCGCTGCCAACTTTCTGCTTGAGGGCATGAAGCAGACGCTGTCCCCGCCGCTGCAGCGGCCCAACGATGGCGGCGCAGGCAACAGCCCCTCGGAGGAAAGCCGCTCCCCCGTATCGCAGATGGAGGAGTTTTACACCTCCAAGAAGGGTCCCCTCTTTGCCACCGCCGTGATTGCTGGGACGAATGCGGTGAAGCAGGCAAGTCAGCTGATCCCGTTCTGCCACCCTGTGCGGATTCAGAAGTGCTCCTTCACCTTTAGGCGACGCGTCGTTGCGGGCCTCAGTCGCACCTCCGCACTCCCGCATCGGGTGGTGCTGCGAAAGCGCGTCAGCCCCCCGCCGCCGCCCAGCCGTGCCCGCGGGGAGTGCAGCGTGCTGTACTGCTTCTGCACCGTCGCGAGCGACGACTCCAAGGCGGGGGTGGAGATGGAGGCGCTCACAGGCGCCAGCGTCGCCGGTCTGACGTTGTACGACATGCTGAGAGGCCTGTCGGGGTCGCAGGAGGATGGACTGAGCATCGGAGAGTCCTTCGTGCTCGCGAAGCGCGGCGGAAAGAGCGACTTCACGAAGCTGCTCATGTCGGAGCCGGAGGCCGCGCCGCAGCCACCGCCGTCGCCCGCATTGGCGCCCCCGCCCAGTGCGGCCACTGGGCAGGAGGCGGCGGGGATGGCCAGCGAGGGGGACGCGGCACCGCCGTCGTCTTCGCCGGCCTCACAGACGGCGGCGCAGCGCGAGAGCGAGGAGGGCGGCGAAGCAGACGGCAATAACGACAGCGATAGCGGCGACAAAAGCGAGCTTCGCCCACCCGGGAGCAGCGATGATGCCGCCGCCCACACGGAGCCACACCCGCAGACGGCGCGAAGCGGCACGCTGGGGGACGCTGTCACGCAGGAGGTGACGGCAGACGCCGTGGGGGAGCAAGGCGCCTGGTGGAAGTCCACGGCGCGCGAGAAGAAGCTCCAGCAGCTTAACCCCCGCAGAAGGTACGAGGCGGAACAGAACACGCCACCAACAAGGAGAGCAAAGACTGCGACGACACCAGCAAAGGCAGCGACGGCTACCACTACGCCACGAAGGGTGCAGCAGACAAAAACGCATCCAACAAAGATGAGCAAACTCAACTTGCAGGCGCGGCTCCAGCCGAGCGCGAAGGCGGCAAACATTCGTCCGAAGCGCTCGGCCGCCCTGGCGGTGCGGCGCCGCGTGGAAAGCAGCGCGTACGACGACGGCGACGACGATTCAGGTCTTGGCGAAGAAGAGTATGACGAGGACGCGGATGAGGTGGCGGCGGCGAAGGTGAAGGCGAGGAAGGGGAAACGTGAAGCCGCCGCTGCCGCCGCCAGCAACAAACATGCCTCGCTGAGGAGGACTTCCGCCCACGCCGCCGCCGATGTCGACGGCCACGCTGCCGACGCGGATGGGGGTGACGACGAATATGAGGAGGCGGAGGCGGAGGAGGGCGCAGTGGACGCCTTTGCGGGGGCGGCGAGGAGGGCGTCTGCGGCACGGCACGAGAAGCGGCAGCCGCGGCGCAGTGCCCGGGAGGCCGCCCAGCCGCATGACGCTGACGCCGAGGACGACATCGATGAAGGCGATGAACGGCGCCGCCTCGAAGACGAAGCCGCGGATGCGGCGCAGGGCGACGAGGATGAGGAAGAGGAGGATCGGCTCCCCGTCCGCCGGCAGCGGGTAGTGAAGAAGAACGGCAAGGCGCCGCCGCCGCCTCCGCCTCCCGCGCGCCGGAAGAGGGGCGACGCGGTGGCCCGGCCGGTGAAGCACGACAGCTGGGACAACGAGACGGAGGTGGAGAGCGACTTCGACCAGGACGACGAGGCGACGCGGGACTTTTTTGAGGAGGAGGAAGAGGTGGACGCTCCGCCGCCGCATAGAAGAAAAAAAGCCGGCAAACCCGCCCGGGCGCAGCGGCAAAAGGCGCGACGATGACGTGCGGCGCCCACGCCACGCAAAACGGCAGCCGTCCCGCTTTTTCCCCCCGAGAGGCGCTTTGGGGGTGGGCGGGGACATCATAGAGAGTTTCGGAAGGCCTCACATGAGCCCCTTCTTCCCTCTCCGCTGCGTCGGCGACGGACGCTGAGGGAGCCCATGTGATGCGGAGGAGAAGGAGAGGCAAAACTGGAGAGCCAGGATCCAAGTAATAATCAAAGAGAGAAAGAACAAAAAAGAGTAGTTGTGTAGGTCGAACATCTACCGCGTAGACGCCTCTTCTCTCTCTCTGTCTGCCTGTCTGTGTGTACGTGCGAGTGATTATCCGCCTTGCTCTTAAGGCTTCTTCCTCTCTGCATCTCGCGCTGTCTTTCTCCCGTCTCTTGGCTTTCGCCCGCCGCTGGCCTTCTCGTTCCTCCTGGCTTTGGGAACGGAGAGGCGTAACGGCCACCTCCGAAAAAGAGCAAAACGAAAAACAGCTACACATTTTTGGGTTGTTTTTCTCTTCTTTTTTTTTGTGTTGGAGGCCAAGTCGAAGCATGCGGCGTTGTGGGCGTGTCTGCGCCGTTGCCGTGCCGCCGCAGCTGCAGCCTCGTGTGTCTTTTCCCCGCTCTGCCGCACTGTGCCTCTCCCGTAGTTTGTTCTCCACGAGCATAAAGCTTCAAATGACGCACTGCGTCTCCCGCGCGGAGGCGGACGGCTCAAAAGACCTTGGCGACGCCGCGTGGCGAGAGCGACTGACACCGGCGCAGTTTCGCGTCCTGCGGGAGAAGGGCACTGACCCAACCTTCGGCCAGTACGACGATCACTTCGAGCCCGGGGTGTATTTGTGCGCCGCGTGTGGGGCGCGGCTGTACACGTCGGAGATGAAGTTTCGCTGCACCTGCGGCTGGCCGGCGTTTTGGGACTGCGTGCCGGGGGCGGTGCGGGAGGAGCCCGACGCCGACGGAGTGCGCAGGGAGATTGTGTGCAACGCGTGCAACAGTCACCTGGGCCACGTCTTCCGCGGGGAGGGGTTTAACAACCCCGCGCCGAATGAGCGACACTGCGTCAACGGCACCTCCATTCATTTTCAGCCGCAGCCGTGAATGAGGGGAGGCCGCCTTTTTTTTTCTTTGTGTGTCTGCATATCGGTTTTTTTTTGTTTTTGTTTTTTTGTTTTGATCTATCGATGTTGCCGTCCGTCTTTGTCTGCTTGGCGTCGTTGTATCTTCCTTCTTCCTCCTCTGCTCCCTCCACTTCTGTCAACACTCTGCCGTTTCTTTTGTTCCTTTTCTTCATTCCTGCCCCCTCTTCGCTGGCGGCGGTTGTGTGTGTTTGTGTGTGTGGCGGGGACGTTTGCGACGCGTGGGCAAGCCACAGCAGCAACAGCGGTGTTTCCTGCCGGGGAACACGCGTGGGAACTTAAACAAACGCAAGGGGCGTTGACACCGATAAAAAAAAAAGAGAAGGGGGCGGAGGTGGAGGAGGAGTGAGTCTGCGGCTGCCTTGCTGGGAGCGTGCGTGTGCGTGTGCGCCGCCGTCGCACCATGGCGGACCTGGATGCGATGGTAGAGACGCTGTACGCCGGCAAGCTGATCACGGAGCAGCAGGTGGCGCAGCTGTGTGACCGCTGCAAGGACCTCTTCCTCGAGGAGGGAAACATTGAGGTTGTGTACGCCCCCGTCACGCTCTGCGGCGACATTCACGGCCAGTTTTTTGACATGCTGGAGCTCTTTCGTCACGGCGGTCGCGTGCCCGAGACTAGCTACGTCTTCATGGGGGACTTCGTCGACCGCGGGTACCACAGCGTTGAGACGCTGCTGCTGCTGCTTCTGCTGAAGGTCCGCTACCCGGACCGCATGACACTCCTGCGCGGCAATCATGAGTCCCGGCAGATCACGCAGGTCTACGGCTTCTATGATGAATGCTACAGAAAGTACGGCAGCGCCAATGTGTGGCGCTTCTGCACCGACCTTTTTGACTACATGCCTTTAATGGCGTTAGTAGAGGACGACGTGCTGTGCGTGCACGGCGGTCTGAGCCCGGACATTAACACCCTCGATGAGATTCGCGTCTTGGATCGCAAGCAGGAGGTTCCGCACGAGGGTCCCATGACGGACCTGCTCTGGTCCGACCCTGACGACATCAGCGGTTGGGCCATGAGTCCCCGCGGCGCCGGATTTATCTTTGGCGCCGACGTCACAAAGGCATTTAACCAAAGAAACGGCATTAGCCTCATTGCGCGCGCCCATCAACTCGTTTTTGAGGGCTACAAGTCGATGTTCGATGACAACTGCTGCACCGTGTGGTCCGCCCCAAACTACTGCTACCGCTGCGGCAACGTGGCGTCCATCATGAAAATAGGCGAGAAGTCGCGAACGGACCGCAGCTTCATAACATTCGGGGCGGCCCCCGCCGAGGAGCGCGGTCACTTAACCAAAAAGCCCCCGCCCGAGTACTTCCTCTGAGACAGGGTAACACAGGCCTCTACCGGCGATCACTGGGGCGCTTACGTGTGTGCGTCTGTGTGTCGTGACGTGTCGCGTCGTGGAGCAGGGCGAAAAAAGGGATGGGCAAAGGTGTGGGGGGGGGTGAGGGGAAGGAGACAGACACGCGCCGTCCACTGGAAGCTTCTGCTGCCGCCTCTTGCGACACCTCCGGCCTTCTACGGAGCGATGCTCTTTTTGTTGTCGTCTGTGTTTAAATATATGCTGTTTTGTTTTTGGTTTCTACCCCTTCTTCCTCCTTTTCCTTCTCCCCCTTTCCTTCTCTCTCTCTCTCTGCGTGTGTGTATCTTTGTGTTTGCGCCGTGGGGCTCGCAATGCGCCGCATTTTGGATGCCTTTCTCTTCCTGCGCTTAACGGCCGCTTATGTGTGCCGTTTTTTTTTGCATTCTGGCCGCGCGGTTTGGAAGCGAACACAGAAAAGCGTGCGCCACAGTCAAAGAGCGCAGTCAAGTGAATAATTATTTTTCTGTGCGCATGCGTTTTTTTTTTCCTTGCCGTTTGTTTCGTTTCGCGCCCCCGGCGGCTGAGCAAATGGCGAGGGAGACGGATCACCGTATCGTGTGGGCACGCGGGCGCGGCGTCGCACTCGGGCGACCCCCCCCCCCCACAAACGGCCCTAACAACGCCCCTCCGCCGTTGTACACGAACGGGCTTCACCCGGCCGCGAGCAGCGGGGACGGCGTCTTGCGTGGCGCTGCTCTCCCGCCGCGCGATTCTCCGCAAAAGCGGAGCTCCAGCGTCGCTCGGGCGCGGCTGCCAACCGTGCCTCCTCCACCGGCGTCTCTCTTGGGCGCAGGGAGCCATGTGCAGTGGGCAAACCCCCTCTGCCCGAGGCGGAGGCCGGGCTGGACTGGGCCGTCTTTGGCGGCCCCAAGTCGGTGCCCTTCACGCCTGCCGTGTGTCGCTCGCCGGCGCAGGCCGTTACGCTCCTGACGTTAACCGTGGTGGACACAAGCCGCCTGACCGCCGTGGGGTAGCGGCGGGGCCAAGACTTGGTGGCGTCCCTGCAGGCCTTCCTATTCCTGCCCTATTTCACGGTGCTCTGCACTTTGTTTTAGACGCTCGGTGACGCGTCCGAGCGCCTGTTGTCGAGGCAGCTTCGCCTGCTTTCTTGGGGCTCTGTCGCCGCCCTGTCTTTTTCTATTTATTATTATTTTGTCATTGCGCTGATGTTTCTGCTCACTGACGCGTTCCCGATGGCGCCGGCGCTGTACAGGGGCTGCTGCCAAGAGGTGTGGGCGGTGTGCTTCCTCACCGTGCCGCCGCCGCGACGCGTGGGGTGGACTACGGCGGAGACTGTGGCCGCCAAAATACTTCCGTGTGACCCTCACAACCGCGGCGCCGCTGACTCGTGCGGCTGGCGATCCTGCTCCCGTCGGTGCAAAGTAGTTTTCTGGTGCCGGGGGCGGTGCCTGTGCGCCGTCCCTTTTTCTCTCCATTCGGCATTTATGCCCGCTGCCGCCTACCTCCACCTTCGCCGCTTCCCTGCGTCGTGCGAGGCGGCCGTGCGGGCGACTCCCTTTCCTGGTCTCAGTCTCAGCCGAAGTCTGCCTGCTTGATTGCTTGCTTGTTTGTTTGTTTTTGCTTGTGGCACTGCGATTTTGCCCCCTTTTCGTTGCCGCGCCACACGCACACATCCATCGGGTGTTGACTGCAGCGCTACGGCACGCATCTGCGCTCGTCCCTCCTGCTGCCGCCATTTGCCGTGCGCAGCCCCCTCCCCATTTTTTTTTCCTCTGCTGCTGCTGTCCAGGCCACACAAACACACATTTCCCATAAAGTGAAAAAGAAAAAAAGAAAAAGAATAAAAAATAAAATAGACCACGACAAGCAAAAGTAGATTAACTCACAGACGTACTCTGCGCGCAGGCAGGCTTTACAGTATAAAGACAAGGAGGGGAAGACAATACAAAAGGCGGCAATACTCGTAGTAGCAAGGGAGGAACTAGCCGAGCACAGTCCTACTCACCCAAGCAAAGAAGAGGAAAAAAAACCGAAACAAATAAGACATAGAACCAAAATGCTGCGTTTCAGGCCGCTGGCATTTCAAACGAACGCTGCAGGGTCACCTTTTTCGCTCCGTTTCAAACGCCGACTCCAGTCCACCGTTGCGGCCGCCGCGGAGACGGCCTGGAGGGCCCCTCCCACCAACAGGGCGGTGGCACACTGGCTGTACTGCTCAGCGGCGTTGGTGGGGGGCGTGGTAGTCATTGGCGGTGTCACCCGCCTCACGGAGAGTGGGCTGAGCATCGTGGACTGGAAGCCCGTGACGGGCGTGCGTCCCCCCATCACGCACCAGGAGTGGGAGGACGAGTTTGCCAAGTACCAAAACTTCCCTGAGTTCAAGCAAAAGGACAAGATGACGCTGGAGGAATTCAAATTTATTTTCTTTTGGGAGTGGGCGCATCGCCTCATGGCGCGCAGTCTGGGGCTTGTCTACGGCCTGCCTATGATGTACTTTCTCTGCAAGGGCCGTCTCAGGGGCCACCACGCACTCACTGCCGCCCTCGTCGCGATTCTTGGGCTGGGTGGGGCGCAGGGGGCGATGGGGTGGTACATGGTCCGCAGTGGCCTCGACCCACGGCTCCTGGAGGAGCGGCGGAAGGCCACGGTTTCGGCCTACCGCCTCGCGGCGCATTTGGTGTTGGCCTTTGCGATTTACGCCAGTATGATGCGCATTGGCTTCGGACTGAAACTTCCACGAGTGGGCGAGTTTCAAGGCAAGGCGGGTATTCAGCTCTCTGCCCGGCTCGCGTTCGTCATTGTTTTTTGCACCGTCGTTTCTGGAGCTTTTGTGGCGGGGCTGGACGCGGGTCTCATGTACAACAACGAGTTCCCCTGGATGGGCGGCGGCGTCGTGCCTCCCCGCGACCACCTTCTCACGGTGGAGCCCTGGTGGCGCAACGCCCTTGAGAACCCGGCGGCGGCGCAAACCTGGCATCGTCTGATGGCTGCCGTGAGCACCGCCGCGGTGCTGGGGTTGAATGCGGCCTGCTTTCGTCACCATGCGGTGCTTCCAACGATGCTGCGGCGCAGCTTGGTGCCCGTCAACGGCATTCTGGCTCTGCAGGTGCTGTTGGGCATTTGGACCGTTACCTCCTACGTGGACGTGCCCATTGCCACGGCGCACCAGTTGGGCTCGCTGCTTCTCTTGACGAGCGTCATTCGCGTCTGCGCCGTCCTTGGATCCCGCGGGCTGCTGTTAGCGTAGACAACGCGTGCATGCGTCGGCGTGCGTGTGTGCATGTTTGGGTTTGTTAGGGGTGTGGCACTGCCGCTGCACAAGGAGGAAAATTAAGTACATGAGGGGCTGCAGCTGCCACTGGGAATGCCATGTGCGTGTGCGTCACTGCACGAACGCACACTGCAAGAGACACGGCAGAGAGGGAGGAGGGGGAGCAGAAACACATCAAAAAGTAAAAAAAAAAAAGTGAAAAGAACAAAAAAAAAGAAAAAAAAGAAAAGTTTTACTCGGGTTTGTTTCTTTGCTTCTGCCTTTGTAAGCGAGGGAAGAACCACAAAGAGGCATGCGCAGCAGGGGTGGGTTTTGCGAGGACGCTACATGGCGCACGGGAGAAAAGAGGGAGCGTGTGTGGTATATTTGCGGGATGGAGAGGGAGAGGGAGTGGGTTGGGCGGGTGGAAGTCGTTTCGTGCGCCTGCAGAGGGCTCCCCGCACGCTGCGACGGTGGCGTTACAACACACACACACACACACACAAACCACCCCCGCCGTACTTCTAGTGAAAACTTTGCCTCTTCCCGGTCAGCAGTTTTCTCCCCACCACGCAAAAGCTAAAGTAGAGTGATTCGAAGGGAGAAAGTGATGCAATGACGCCGCTTTTGCTCTGCGTTTTCGTTGTTGGCGTGCTTCTCGCGCCTGGGTGTGTGCGTGGGGCGCCCAGCTCAGGCATCGAATGCCCCACAAACTGCAGCTTCGCCGCGAAGTGGTGCTCAAGCGTGTTTGGGCAGGGTGGCAATGTTTCTTTCAGCAACTGTGGGGAGGCCGGCTTTGAGTGCACTTGCAACGACGCCGCTAGCATCTACGTGACCTCTGCCGAGGGCCTCTGCACGTGGACGGGGTCCTTTGACGCTGCTGATCCCAACGGAAGTTACTGCTTTTCGCACACGGCACTGTGCCCGAGCAACTGCAGCAGCATCGAGCCATGGAAGCGGTACTGCGTGGACGACGTCGTCTGCAACGGGGATGCGCACGGATTCAGCTTCAGCTGCACCACCTGTGAGGGACGCACCTACTCCATTGTGGGCGACGGCGGCGAGTGCAAGCGGGCGTACAACGCAACAAGCCTGGCATGCGATCCGCTAACCACGTGCAACGGTCATGGCTGCTGTCGCAGGCCTGGCTACCCGCCGAAGGAGTCGCCGTGCCGCTGCTTCAGCGACGCTGTCAACGGGTATTGGGCCCCGCCATGGTGTTCCACCTGCGACGACGGGTACGGCCCGGGCAAAGGCGACTGCACCCACCAGCGCCCAGTCATCCAGAAGATTCTCTCCTCGATTGGGAGCACGTGGACGATGGTGCTCCCGAACCTGGCGGTTCTTTTCCTCTTCGTCGTGTTTGGCGTCGTTCGCGCCGAGTTCGAGTCCGACCGCAGTTTTCAGTCGGCCACGCTGCGAAAGACGGGGCTTTCTGCCGTGCAGGTGGCCCGGCGGCAGCAGCGGGGACTCTTCCGCTCAAAGTACATCCCCAGGCGGCCAGCGCAGAGCCGCTGCTTTCTGAACGAGGGAGAAACGCAGCCACCGCGTCGTGGCCCACCTGCCTACTGACGCGCCGACAGCCGCGCCCTGGCAGCGGCCGGCAGAAATGAGAAAAGGCGGAAGAAAAGAAAGAAGGAAAGAAAGAGGACGGCGCCCAGCGGACGCCGTGGATCGCCACCGCGTGGAATGCACGTGTATAGCATGCAACATCTCTTTCCCGCATTGCCGTGCGGTCCCGGCGCCTCATTTTTGTTTGCCTGCCCCTCGTGAGGTGCATCTGTTTGCGCCTCCGTGGCTGCGTGTTCGACGGGCTGCTGCGCCCGTGCCGCTGCTCTATCTATGGCCCTCGCGTTCCTCCCCAACTCCCGCCGGCGCACACAGCGACTACCGTCGCCTACACGCGGCTCCAACTTTTACCGCAGCGCAGCGCATGCGTACGAAAAGGGCAAGTCCACACCATTCACTCTCGCATCTGCACACCTCTTCTCTCTCTTCTCCCCTTGTTTCTCTTTTTCTGCAGACAAGGCCTGTGTTGCTGCGAAGACGGTTCCTTGAACCAAAAAAAAAATACACTTTCCTCCATCAATGCGTCACTCCCGCCACACCACGCCGCTGCTTCCGCTGGCGGTGCTGCTCCCGCTGCTGCTGCTGACGATGTACTCTGCCGGTGGGTGCCGCGCCGCTGCACACCGCTGCGCCTTCGACGACATGGCGCCGAGGAGGGGCCGGCCGCCGGCTGCGGTGGTGCGTGAGGTGCCGCGGAGGGGGCAGGGCGCGGCGCAGGCGTACACCGTCGCAACGGCAGCGGCGGCAGGAGGAAAGAGCAACGATGGCTGGGCGCCCATCCGCATCGTGGTGTCCACGAAGGACCTGGAGGAGAGTACTCAATGGAAGGGGAAGAAGAGGTACTGCGCAGCTGATGGGGATGAGTGCATCAACTACTTGGGGCATGAGGTAACTTGCACGGCCCGTGACGTACTGTCGGACGCCAAGAAGGGGTTGTACACGACGAAGATAATCCCCGAGGCCGTCAAGCTGCACGCGGAGCGACTTCTCGTGGAGCCCGTGACTGAAAGCATAATAGTGCCACG
>NW_021704241.1:0-4286 GCF_003719485.1 Trypanosoma conorhini | reverse complement strand
GGGACGCGAACGCCCGGGACGAGCTGATGGCTCCCACGGTTGGGGCCGGCTACTACACGGCACTGACGCTGGCGTTGTTTGCGGACCTCGGCTACTACCGCGCAAATTGGAGCATGGCGGAGCCGATGGGCTGGGGCAAGGGCGCCGGCTGCGAGTTCCTGGACAAGAAGTGCACTGCGATAAAGGACCTCGCCGCCAAGTACCCGCACATGTTCTGCGATGGGAAGGACGCAGCGACGCTCCGCTGCTCCTCTGACCGCCGCCACCTCGGGAGGTGCACCAAAGGCATCGTGGACGTGGAGGGGAGCGTGCACTTTAAGGACGTGTGCCCTGTTGTCTCGACGTATTTTCATGATTCAACTTCTGGGACAACGTCCAACGCGTGCGCGGACGCAAGTGTGAAGGATCTCCCGGGGTCGCTGACTGGCAGTGGCTCGTGGTGCCTGGACGCGGAAGCGCTGAAGGTGAAAACGAAGGCCGATGCGAAACTCGCGGGCGTGTGCGCGCAGGTGCTGTGCGAGGGCGGCGCGGTGAAGGTGAAGTACAGCGGCAGCGACGCGTATGTGGCGTGCCCCGAGAAAGGCGTAATTGATGTTAAGTCAAGTGATTTCGAGGACGGCGGCAAGATCAAGTGCCCGAGGTACGAGGAGGTGTGCACCATCGCCGCCAACGGCAGCAGCCTCGTCATTCCGCACGTTGAGGAGGAGGAGGAGATTCCACCGGCTGCTCCTGAACAGTCACCTCCTGAACAGTCACCTCCTGAACAGTTGCCTCCTGAACAGTTGCCTCCTGAACAGTTGCCTCCTGAACAGTTGCCTCCTGAACAGTCGCCTCCTGAACAGTCACAACCCGTTGGAAACGATGTGAGTTCGGCTGTGGACTTCAGTCACTTTGTGCTTTTCGCCGTGGTCACTGCGGCGGCTGCGGCGATGCTGCCGCCTTGAGCTGCAGCAGGAACGGCGGCTGGGCGCAGGCAATGCGTGGCGGGGAAGTAGTGTTTATATATTTGTATACGTTTAGCTACGCACCTCCGTCCCCGCGGAGTGCCGCACTCGGCCCGCAATAAAGCAGTGGCAATGTTATATGCGGAATGTACTGTTTACTCTGTCTTTTTTTTTCAGTTGCGCATAATAAGAATTCTTGCCTTGTTTTGCTACTCAGTGGCAGCAGAGCAGATATATCTGCGTATTGGGCTGGCGTTATTTCCGTGAAAAAATGTGGGGAAAAAATACACTGGGAGGAGCCGATGGATCCCGGGTTCGCCCGAGTGTAGGCGCGGCTGTTGCCGCAGACGGGAGAAGGGGAAATCCCTGCACTTTGCAGGCGGCGAGGACGGGTCTGGGACGGTTCCGCTGAGTGACAGGAATGAGGCTGCCGTTGCTGCCGCATTCAATACTACTGGGCTTCTTTTTTTGTCTGTTTGTTTTTCTTTTTTTACTGTCCTGTGCTCTTGCTCCGCTCTCTGTTTGTGTGCCTGTTGCGGGGGTTGGGGCGTCGACAAGCATCTTTGCGAGGGGCGCCAGCGCGTGCCCCCTGCTTTTCTTTAAAAAAGACTTCTCTCCGTTTTTCGTATTTGCGCTTGGTTGGTTTTGTGCGGTAGTGTGCGTTGCGAGCGCTCTGCCGCACGGTGGGTGGGCTGCGGTGCTGCCCTCTGTCCCCGCCGCCGTGGCAGTGAGGGCGGCGTGGGGGCTGCAGCCGCTGCTGTGGGCTGAGCTGCTGTTCGCTCCGCGTCGGTGGCGGGCGGCGCAGAGGGAGGCGCCCCACGCGGGAGGAGGCGGGTGCGTGCGGGAGGGCCATGGGAGGCGTGCCGTGGCGGGCGGCAGAGGAGGGCGAGGGAGGGCAGTGGAAGTTTTGGAAGCGCTGGCGGCTGCGGTTTTCATGCGATTTTGGTTCTTTTGGAAGGTCGCACTGCCGCGCCGCGTCCAACTCGAGCTCTTCAGCCTTTTATTTCCGTTGCGCGTCTGCAGGCACACACGCAACCGCGTGCGCGCGGGGCTCCTTTCGTGGTCGGCGCTGCCGCTGCCGTTTCCTTCCGGGGCCGCGGAAGCGGGGGGGAGGGGGACGCCAAGGGCGGGGGAGCGCCCCGCGGCCGAGTCCCGCCTTCTCTTCCGCGCGTGTGGCGGTGCGGTGTGCGCCCCGGCGCTCCTCGCGCTGCTCTGCGCCTGTTGCTGCCCCTCCGCGTGCGTCGCGGCGGCCGAGGAGGAGGTGGATGTGCCGGTGGATGTCTCGTGTGCGGACGCTGTCGGCAAGCTAAGTTGGCGTGTCCCCGGCGAGAGTGCCTGGCAGAAGTGCGCATTCACCGTGAATGAGTCTTTCAGGAGGAGTGGGGCCATTTACAACGATAATGACTCCCTCTGCGCCTGGGCCGGGACTCTGTACGGCTCCGCCGCGTCGCCCAACGGTCGCTGCTCTGCAGCCGCGGCGAAAGAAGTACTTGCCTTCACGTTGCAGTGCAAGACGAAGGAAAGCAGTGGGGTGTACAGGCGGTGGCTCAAGGCAAATGACGGGGCCTTGGGCGCGCCGACGACGGACCCGAGCGGCGAGCCCCCTGGCGTTTTGCACAGCTGCAACACACGTGCGCCCAGCGGAGGCGCGCCCGAAGAGGAGCCGGAATCTCCTCCCGCCGGGGTCGAGCCACCAGAGGCTCCCGGTGGGAAGCCAAACGGCGGAAGCACTGAGGAAGGCGGAAAAGAAAACTTGGCCGGCAGCGACGTCGCCACTGTGTGCATGCGCGCTGCTTCGCTGCTGCTGCTCGTGACGGCCCTCGCCGCCCACGGCACGTGGTGAGGATCCACCGCGCACGCTGTGCGTCTCACGGGCCGCCCAAATGTAGGACGGGGCCGGCGACGCCACGAGGCACAAATGTGATGCGTCGCCCTGCGGTGGGACGGTCTTTTTTTGTTCCTTTTTTTGTTTTTGTTTTTGTTTCTTTCATGGGTGCAGCGACATTTGCTGGAAGAATTTTGCTTTTCTTTTTTTCTTCATTATATTTCCCGTGGCTTGCCGCTGCGTGGGCCGCGCTGCGGTCTCTGGCCTGAGTTGTGCCCTGCCTGTTCCGCTCCGCGTCCCTGCTGTGCCTGCGCGTGTGCTCCCGCATGCCTTCCTGCTCTTCCCTTCTCTTTCCGTTGCGCGTCTGCAGGCACACACGCAACCGCGTGCGCGCGGGGCTCCTTTCGTGGTCGGCGCTGCCGCTGCCGTTTCCTTCCGGGGCCGCGGAAGCGGGGAGGAGGGGGACGCCAAGGGCGGGGGAGCGCCCCGCGGCCGAGTCCCGCCTTCTCTTCCGCGCGTGTGGCGGTGCGGTGCGAGTGCGCGGAACACCGTCCATCGCGGCCTGCCCTGCGGCGCGGTGCCGGCCGGTGAGGGCAGGGCCGCGGCAGGCTGTGCGGCGGACTTTGCAAGTGCCCCGTCCCCCTCGCTACGGCTGCGGGTGTGCGCTGTGCCCGTGGCTCGCCTGCGGGGCGGCCTGGGCGTTGCTGCCCCTGCTTTCTGTGCCGGGTGTGCGTTGCGCCTCACTCCCTCTGCTTCCTTGCGGGCGCAGCGCGGTTGCGCTTGGGGCGGCGGCGGCGGTGGTGCCACTGCGCTGCTTCGTTTTGGCTTTTTCTTTTTACTTATTATTATTATTATTATTTTTTTTACTCCGCGCCCCACTCCTGCTGCACTGTGCTGGGGGAAATGGGGCCGGCGTTGGGCGATTTGCGGTGGGGCCTGCGACGGCAAGGTCCTGCGGGCATGCGCGCTGCGTGTCGCCGCCGGAGGGGCTAAAAGGCGGCACGCGATTTGTGTTTGTGGTTTTTGTTGTTGTTTTGCTTGATTTCTGCGCTCTGCGGGGCGCTCCCCGTGCGTGTGTGTGTCTGTGTGTGTTTCTTGGGGCTGCGAGTGCGCGATCGCCGCGGCCCTTCGCTGCGTGCTGCCCCGCTGGGAGCGTTGCGGCCGGCACGTGTGCCTCCTCCTTTTTTTTGTTTTAATTATTTTCCCCCATGCTGCTGTTCCTCCGCTGCACGTGCGGAGCCCCAGCGCCCTCCGAAGGAGATTGCGGCGCAGGCAACTTTCCCTGCGTGCGAGTGCAGCGGAAGTTGGCCCCAGCCCTCTTGCCGGATTCCGTTTCCTCCTCCAAGGCGCGAGGAAGGCGGAAAACCCACGATCTGCGGTTTCCGTGGCGTGCCATGCCGTTGCCAACGGGGTGTATAAGGCCGAGGCAAAAGAATCAAAGCTGGGAAAAGAGCAAAACAATAAAAATAAAGGCGACTGCCTACCACCCAACGGACGAGCGACGCCGTCCACGCGTA
>NW_021704239.1:18233-33961 GCF_003719485.1 Trypanosoma conorhini | reverse complement strand
CCCCATCGCTTTCGTCCTTCTTTTTTTTCTTTTTTTCCCCCTGCTGCTGCGTGTTTGCGTTCGCTGCTCGCATTTCCATGGGCGCTTCTCCGAGCGCCGGCCGTTCCCCTCCTTCGCTCGGCGCCTCCGCCGTTGCCGCCGTCCGCGCGAGTGTTGTGCCGGTCTGCTTAATTGCGCCTCCTCTTTCCTTCCTGCCTTCCTTCTCACCCCGCCCCCTCGCGCTGCGCCGAAGAGGGGCGGAGTTTCTGCGGAGCGCGACGGTGGCCCCGCGCCCGCAGCGTGTCTTCCGGCGTTGCCCGCGCTATGGCCGCGGCGATGTGCGGCTGCCCCCGGGACGCACTTCTGTGGGAGCACGGCCGCCGCACTGCGGGCGACTCGGCTGCTGCTCTGCGGCCCTGGCGGGTGCGCGGGCGCTCCCGGCTGTTGCGGCGGCGGCCTGTCGCCGCGATGGCGCCTTTCGCTGTCGCGTGGGTGCGCTTCACTCCCGGAACAACGCGGCCGCGCGGCAGCGCTGCCTTCCCTCCTGTGGGCAACGGTGCTTGTGCGGGGGTGCCTGTTTCTATTGGTGTTCTGTGGCCCGCCTCTCCGCGGGGGGTTGTCGGCGGGCGGCGGAGTTGCCCAAGCTCTCGCTGGTGGTGGTCGGCGCGTCTGGTGGGCGGGGCGCGCCGCCGTCTCTTCCTTTTCCTGTTGCCTCGTTGCTCCGCTGCCCGCGTGTCTGCCGCTGCGGTGCTCAGCAGTTTTTTGCGCCTTCCGCGAGCAGCTGCTGCGGCGCGTTCCCTACTTTTTGGGTGTTGTTGCTTGGGTTGCTGCAGTATTATCCTGCTTTCTTTCTTTCTGTGTTTTTTTTCTTACCTCTTGCGGGCAGTTCTATAAAGTTGTCGCCAATTTTCCTTGAAGTTCTCACGAACGTGGCTGGGTGCTCTGTGCTTCTGCTGCTGCTGCTGCTGTGGATGACTGCAAATAGGCCCGCTAGACTTCTCGTCCCCGCGCGATGCCCCAATTTCGCGGCCGTCTCCGGGGAATTCTTTCTTTTGTTTCTTGCCTTACACGCTCCACTGAGCGTCGTAGCAGCGGGGTATGTTTCTGCGACTGTTCCTGCGCAGGATGTGTTTCGCGTCGAGTTCTCCGGCTCTGAGTGGCCGTACGTGTATGAGACGCTGCTGCAGCACAGCAGCGCCCCGGCTGGGCAGAGGACGGTCTCCACGCTGATTAATCCGGTCGCTGCGGCGGTGGCGGATCTGCTGATGGCCTCCTTGTCGGCACCGCCTGGTGTGACGGGATTGAGCGTGCGTGGCTGCCACTTTGGCCCAGGGGAGGGCCTCGCGGTCGTCTACGCCGTGACGCGGTTTGAGGGCGGCGGGGAGTTGACAGATGATGAAATCAGCGCCCTTGTGCGCCGCGCCGACACATCCTACCTGCAGTCGCTCTACTGGCAAAACGGCGGTCGTGCGACGGAGGCCATCGTCGTGAGGGAGGCCGCCCCTGATACGCCGAGGGAGAAGTGCGACCTTGGCTGCCGGTACGCAGTGGGCATCGCTCTTCCTGTTCTGTGCTGCGCGGTGATGTGCATTCCAATATTCATCTCGCTGGTGTCCCCGCGACGCACCAGCCTCAAGCTGGACCCGCCGCCGCCGCCGCCCGCGTGTGCGCAGGTGTGCTGCTCCCGCCACGCGGCGACGCTCACGTCGTCGTACAGGCTTTCCGGCGCGGCGGCGCCCTCGGAGCCCGACGATGGGCCCGTCGCCTCGGCGGCGGATGCGATGGAGGGGTACCCCGCCGGCTACCGGGTGCCGGAGGAGGCGGCGGAGACCGACGACGCGTACTACACCCGCGTCGCCCAGCAGGCGTTTGAGGCGGAGCGCAAGCGCCGCGAGGACGAGAATCGCTGGCGGCGGGCGAATGGCCTTCCGCTGCTGACAGAGCTACGGGAGTCGGCGAAGAAGCCGCGGGTGCTGGTGGTGGAGGATCGCCAGGAAACCGTGCAAAGCACACTCATGGACCTCGACCCGGAGGAGCGGGCAAAGCTGGAGCACGCGCCGCCGCAGGAGACGGAGGAGGAGGAGGAGCAGCAGCAGCAGGAGGTGTCCCCGGCGTTGGATGCACCGCAGCGGGGCGGCGTGGCCGACGACGCCGTGGCGCCGCAGGGCGCTCAGGGCTTCTACGCAACCGCCTCCTCCCTCGACCCGTACCGACCGAACCGGAAACCGTTTGTTCCCTCGTCAACGGTGGCGTCGGCGCGTGTCGTGGAGGTGCGGCACGACCCGCCGCATTCCCCGTCGCTTCTCTCCGTGCCGGCGCCCCTCACAGGTGGCAGCGCCGGGCAAGACGCGCCGGCAACTTCTCCCCACACGCCTCCGCCCACCGCACTACCACCAGGGGAGCCTGAAGCCGGCACAACCCCCCTGTCCGTCGTGGAGCGTCGGAAAATGCCGCTGCGCGACACCGGCCTCATTGGCGGAGAGATTCTTGCACGGGCCCCCTCGGCCGCCGAGGCGCGTGGGTCAAAAGGCAGTTCAGGCTCAAGTCTGCGGTGGCCCCTGTCTAAAGAAAGCCGCAGCGGCACTCCGGACTCTAACGCAAAGTAGAAGCTTCTAAGCGTGGAAGGAGACCTCACGTGCGGAGCTGCGAAGAGTTTTCTTTTTCTCGTGCCCATTTTTCGTTGGGTTTTTCTTTTTTTTCTTGAGGCATGCATGTATGCAGTTCTCTCTCCCTTTATATGTATCTGCATGTGAGTGTGTATGTGAGTGTAGGTGAGAAACTGAAGTGTGCGTGACAGTGTAACAGTGCAGGAGGGCCTCTAGCGAGCGAAGGAAAGAAAGAGATGAGGAAGGATGAGCTGTTGAAGAGAATGTCATTCATGGACCGCACCAAGTTCAGTGGTATGCACAGTGAGGCCTTGGCTATTTTTAAGCCGGACTTTTCTGTGGCTTGGTCTGCGGCCGCATTTATTGCCAATTTCACCTTTCGATGTCTTTGCTGTTAATGTCTCTATGAACATGCATGGCTGTATGTGAGTGTTTTTTTTTTGCGGGGGAAAGAGCGATGTATATAAATAAATATATATACGGGTGCTATTTAATGCCCTTTCTTTTTGTTTCTTTTTTGGGACGGCGAGTGCGTGGAGGCCGCAGTGAAGGAAGTGGCCCCTGTTGGCCTTCGTTGGTGTTGGCAGGATGTGTGTGTGCGTGCGTGTGTGCCTTGCTCGTTGCAGGGCAGGGAATGGCTTTCTCCATCCTTTTTTTTCTTTTTGTCCCTCCTCCCTTTGTTGTTATTTTACTCCTGCCGTTGCACCCCGCAGCGGAGTTCCCTCGGCTTTTTCTTCGCAGCGTCACGGCATTCATCTGCGCTGTGGCGAAGGCCCGCTTGATGCGTTGGCGCCTGCTTGCGTCTCAGCAGCGGCAGCAGCGGCAGCAGCAGGATGCTCGGGGCGGGGACCTCCACGGCGGCGACGGAGGCGCGCAGGAAGTGGTGCCCGCTGCTCGAGCTTCTCTCCGCGGAGAGCGACGCGGCCGACGGGGCGCCGGTGTCGCTGATGATTGTTGCCCACGTCACGTACCGCTCCTCGTTGCTGGCGCGGGCGCTGCGTCGCTGGCGGAACCGCGCCGCCGCCGTCGTGGAGACGCGGCGCTGCCAGGCGTGCGTGGCGGCGGAGTGGTACGCGAGGCGCCGCCTGTTTCTCTTCTTCCGGGCCTGGCAGTGGCGCTATAGAGAACGCTGGCGGGACAAAGCCAACGCTGCAGCCGCACAGAGGCACTGCCTTGCCGCGGCGCTGAGGCGGGGACTGAAGGCGTGGGGGATGTGGGTACGCGCGAGGCGGGAGGCGAGGGCGCAGGCGGCCGCCATGAGCGAGGGGCTTGCGAGGGCGCTTCTCCTGCGCTGCTGGCTTGCCTGGCACCGCCACTCCCTGCAGTGCATTGCGTACACCAGGGTAGCGACTGCGGCGGCGCGGTGGCGCCGGCAGTCGTGTTGGATGGCCTGGAGACTTGTGGCGTGGCGACGAAGCGCTCGTCGCCTGCGCGTGGCCGGGCTCCTTCTGCACCTTCCCGCAGCCTGGACGGCGAGTTACCGGCTGCCGGTCACGAGGAGCGGCTCTGAGCGTCCGCCGCCTTCTCCCCACGCCCGCCTCCTTTCTGAGCACGTGGCGTCTGAGTCGCTTGCGATGCGGTTCTACTGGATTCGTTGGCTTGGCGAGACCGCGCGGCGGCGCGGTATGCGGCTGCGCAGGTATGAGGCGGCCCTGGCGCGCATAGCGCAACATAGAGACGGGCGTGCCAGGTCCTGCGGCTATCAACGGTGGCTCCTGCGCACGGTCAGCACACTCCACAGCCGGCGAACCGCCCTTGTCGCCCGTTGTAGGTACTTCTACAAATGGCTCCTCTTCGCCGAGCGGCAGGCGTTGTGTGAGCGGCGGTGGAGCGACTTGGCGCGCCGTTGCAAATCCCGCGTCGTGCAGCACTGGAGGGAGCGCACACTCCGGAGGCGGCTGTGCAGGCAACACGTTGCCCAAGCGGGTGAATGCTACGCGGCCGCACTGCGAAGCCGCCTGCTTCCCCTCTCCTTTCACAGGTGGATGCGACGCACGCAGTCGCGGCGTGAGTACAGGGCGCTGGAGCAGGCTGCATACCACCGCCGCACAGAGCTTGTGCGCGAGCTCACCGTCAATCGCCTGCTGAGTAGTGTTCTCCTGACCTTTTGGCAGCCGTCAGGCGAAGAAACTGCGCCCAGGGGGGAGCCGCCGCCACAGAAGGCAAAAGGCACGGCCGCCGTCGCCCACGCAACTCCAACTGCCCCTGCTTCTGCTTCTGCTTCTGCTTCTGCTGCCGCTGCTGGTGTGGGCCCCGCCCCACACACGCCCAGTGAAGCAGCCATAGGCGTTGACCCTGTGGAGGCGCTTCGTCGGCGTCTCGTTGCCCGCTCCGCCGCCATTCCCCTCGTGGGGCGCATGAACCACGTGGGCGCCGCCGCACCGGCGACACGTGTTGCTGCGGGTGCTGCTGCTGGATGTGACAACTCCCCTGCCCCTCTGGCGGCTCACGCGACGTCTCCTCCGAGAGCCTCAAACACCCTCGCCGAGGACGCCTTCCCCTCGCCGCAACTCGCTGCCCTCACGCCCGCTGCCTCGTTCAACACTTCAATGGCAACTGCCTGTCTCGACGCCTCAGTTAGCGTTGCGGAAGGCAAGAATCTGCTCTTGACGTACCGTGCGATGTTGGCTACTGCCTCGGCGGAGCGTGAGGAGACTCGCATACTTCGCGAGAAGCTCCGGCTGTATTCTGCCCAGAGACAAAGCCGCACGGGCTGCGAGAGACGAATTCAGCAGGCGGAGGCGCAGCTGCAGCATCGTCTTCTTTTGCTTCAGCAACGGGACTTGGATCGCCAGGCACTGCGGGCGCAGGTGCTGCAGATGGCAAGGCAGCTGGAGGTGGTGCTACAACCCCCCGACACTTTCACTGGCCCTCCGGTGGAGGGACGGAAATAGAGCGCGGTGCGAGGGTCTGTGCTGATTCGTGTGTGCAGGTCCTTTTTTTTCGTCGCGGTGTGTGTGTGTGTGTGTGTGTGTCTTTCCGTTGTTTGCTCCGCATCCTTGTTTGTCGCAACTACGCAGGCGCGTGCCCCCCGTATCCGTGCATGGCTGCGTGGGAGTCTGCCGCCACTCCTACTCTCGTTGGCACGCCCAGCGTCAACCATGCAGTGCCGCGCCGCCACTTTCTCCGCGTGGCTCTTGAGGAAATTCATCGATGTGTTGCCAACGCTTTTTGCTTCTGCCGGGCGGTGTGTGTGTGCTTTTTTTTGTTATTGCCTTGCCCCTCTGAACCACGTTTCCCGCCCTCTCCCTCTTTCTCTCGCTCGGCAGATCGCCCCACAAAGCATCGTATTATGGGCTCCTGTTGCCCCTGCCTGCGGGCCTCACACGCACTGGAGTTCGCCAAACCCTCACGCGCGCCACCCGACCCGGAGCTCTTCCCGCGGTACTTCCAGAACAAACAGGGACTGTGGCTGCGCTTTGCGGAATGGGCGCCGCCTCGCGACGTGCCCGACGTCCGCGCGGTGCTGTTCATCATCAGCGGCGTTGCGGAGCACACGGCGCGGTACGACGCCGTGGCACTCGCGTTTGCCCGCGCGGGCTACTATGTCTTCTGCATGGACAATCAAGGGGCCGGCGGGAGCGAGGGTAAGCGGCTCTACGTGGAAAACTTCGACGATTTCGTGGACGACTTTGTGCTGTTTAAGAAAATTGTGCTTTCCCGCTACCCGGACTACGCGACCCTGCCGTGCTGCCTCTTGGGGCACTCTATGGGCGGCCTCATCGCGGCACACGTCGCGCTACGTGACCCAGACGCGTGGACCGCCGTCGTCCTCAGCGGCCCGGCCCTCGAATTGGACCCAAAACTGACCACGCCCTTCATGCGCTGGCTTGTGCCGAAGGTTTCCAGGTGCTTCCCGAAGCTCGGTGTAAAGACACTCGACGTCAACCTCATCAGCAAGAACAGCCAAGTTGTGGAGCTTGCCAAGCAGGACCCATTTATGTCCTCCGCCTCTCTCACGGCACGCTGGGGGGCGGAGATGCTGCGCGCCATCGACGAATTCTGGAAAAAAGTGGATAAGGCTACCTTTCCGCTGCTCATCGTTCACGGCGGAGACGACCGCCTGTGCGCCATCAGCGGCTCTCGTCGGTTCGCCGAGTTGGCGCCCTCAAGCGACAAGAAATTTATTGCGTATGATGGGTTGTCGCACGAGGTTCTCAACGAGGTGTCATGGAGGGAGGTTTTGAGGGACGTTCAGTCCTTCGTGGACAGCCACTGCCCTTCTAGATAGACGGTCATGTCATTTTCGGTTCTCCTTGGGTGAGCTTTGCTTTGTGTCTATCTTTATCTATATACACGTGCTATACAGAGCTCCCTGTTTCTTACGGGAGAGGTATTATTTTGCAGTTTTCTGTACGACGTCCATTTTTTTTTTGTGTGTGTGGGGGGTGGCTGGTGGCAGCTGCCACCTCACGGCACTTGTGCCCCGGCCCTGAATTCGCGGCGGCGTCGCAGAGCTGCGCTGGGCCACTGATCGGCGGCTGTGGGGGCCACACCGGCTGCGGGAGTTGGTGGCTTGGGGGACAGGGGCGGCCCGCGCGATTGCATCTGGTGGCTGCCACGTGTGTGCGTTGGGTTCCGCAGCGTCAGGGAAGGGGGCAAAACAAAAAAAAACGGAGGGGAAAAAACGACTTTTTGATTTTTCGTTGTTGTCTGCCTGTTTGTTTGCGAGTGTGTGTTCGGCGCAGCGGCCTTATAGCTGAGGCAATCATTCCGCACGGAGTACACAGGCCGTGAGTTGTCGTCTGGCGCTGAAGCTCTAGCGTACATGGCGCCTGCTTCTCCCTCTCTCTCTTCCTCTCTCTCGCTCTGTGTCTGGTTGCGGGCATACGGCGCGGCTGCCGGTTCGCGACTCCACCAGCGACGCCTTGTGCGGGCATACCTCTGTCGCTGATATATATACATGTCGTTGGCTTCTGCGTTGCCGGGTGAGGAGTTGTCGCAACCGTTTGCGCCTCCTGCTAGGCTCTCGCTCTCGCTCTTTCTCTTTCTCGGTGTTTTTGCCGCGGCGGGGGCCCTTTTGTTTGTGGGTTTGCTTGTTTTCTGTTTTGGTCTCTGCCCGCACGTTGTCTCTGCCACGCGCGCCTGCCGTGCCGTTTTCGCGTTTTGCCGCCGAGGCAGGAAAAAAGGGACGAGAGAGCGCGCGCCGCACGAGCAAAGCGGCAGCCACACGTGCGTCACCGCAGGCCAGTCCAGCAGGGAGACGGGGGGAGGCGCGAGGCGGAGGACACCGAGGCGGACAGGCGAGGGGAGCGAAAAAGAATAAAGAAAAATAAAACACAATAAACAACAAGAAAAAAAAAGAAAAAAAAAAAGAGCGATGCCCCGTCGAGGCGAGTGCCGGCCGCGCCCAGCAGCGCATCCGCTGCTGCTGCTGCTGCTGCTGCTTTTCCTGGCGGCGGCAGCGGCCTCATTTCTTGGCGCCGACGCCGCCTCGACCACCGTTGGCAGCGGCGAGAAGTTGTGCCTGCAGGAGGTGGTGCCGCCGCAGAGCCGGGTGACGTTTCAGTTCCAGGTGGTCAGCGGCGGCAACCGCGACATCCGCGCCTCCGTCGCGGACCAGGACGGGAAAGTCCTCCGCGAGTGGGCGGAGACGACGGAGGGGATATACGAGGTGCTCGCCCAGGGCGGCACGAAGGCCATCGTCGCCTGCCTCGACAACAGCTACGCACACTACACCCCGAAGCTGGTCGTCTTTCACTTCCGCTACCACGTCGACTACACCTCCGTGGCGAAGAAGGAGGAGCTGGACCCGGTGGAGCGGAAGGTGGAGCACATATCCGCCACAATGCGGGAGGTGGAGGCGCTGCAGATGCAGCTGCGCTCCCAGCAGAAGGAACACAGGGCGACGGTGGAGGATTCGAACGAGCGCCTGCTCGTCTGGAGCGTGTTTCAGGTCCTTGCGCTGGTCGTCATGAGCGTCTTCCAGCTGTATTTCTTGAAGCGATTCCTAGAGCGCAAGTCGTTTCTGTGAGGTGCGGTGGAAGGGGAGTGAGGCCGCGTGGGCGGCGCCACGGCTTTCGCTCTGCGGCACCCCGTCCTTGGGCGTCACTCCACGGCAGCGCGGCGCGTATGTAGCGGATGCCGGGGTGGGGGACCCATGGTGCTAGTAACGAGGAAGGCAGGTAATAGGGCAGACGGGAGGAAAAACAAAGTAGCAGGAAGACACAGCGATGGGGGAGGAGACGCCAAGAGGAGGAAACGGCTACGCAGCCTAGCTGGCGATGGCTTTCCGCAACGTGGATTGAACGGGGAAAGAATGCTTGTAGCTTCCGACGCCGCCGTGCCCCTTTTTTGTGGGAGGACGTGAGCCTTGCCACAACACCTTCCTCCCATTTTTTTTCTATTATTATTTTGCTTCTTGGCTTCCACGCTTCCGTACCCCGCACGCTCGCGCATTTTGTGTGTGTGTGTGTGTGCGTCTGTGTATTAGCCCTGCTTATCCGCTTCACGTCATTTGCCTTCACACTGCACTCCTGAAGAAGCAGCAGCTGCGTGGGAGGCCATTGGAACGGGAGGGAATAGGTAAATGGGGCCGCGGACTCGCTTCTCCTTTGAGCTGAAGACGCCGCGGCGCCTGGGCGCAGTTCTGGCAGACCCGGTCTTCAAGGAGGCGCAACAGCGATGGGGGCTGCACAGTCAGACGCGTGTGTGCGCCTTCCGGTTTCAGCAGGACAACACCAGCAGCGCCGTGCAGGATGGTCTTGGCGGCGGCGGCGTCGTGGTTGCCGGTGCGCTGCGGTTCTCTGGGTTTCACAAAGGGATGCTGCAGGAGTTTCTCGTCTCTCTCTTTGACTCTACCGCGGTGCGTGCGGCACTCGCGCTTCGTGCTGCGCCCCAAGCAGCGGGCGACGCCGTGCAGTACACCGAGCTGCACTGTCGGTGGACGACCTTGGAGCCGTTTATGCGCCTTGTCGAGGCGGGTGTCGTGCGGCGTGTGGAGCCGCAGGAGGATGTTCCCCGTGACGAGGCAGAGGCGGCCCTATTTGACGGCGCCGTCCATTTCCCCGTCGTCCGGCGCGCGGAGGTGTACCTTCCGCACGACATCGCCGTGACTGACGAGCTGCGGGCGCTCTTCCTGCTTTCCCCCAGCCGCGCCATGTGCGACGCGGAGGACGAGGAGGAGGCGTGGAACACGTTTAGCTACGGCTCCGGCGCGAAGCTTTCACTTGCGACGCTTCGCCGAATTTTCAGCGAGGCGGAGCGTGCCGAGTTTTTGTACCACATTGTATGGCGCTTTGTGGCGGGCGGCGGCAACAACAACCAGTGGGACGAGGACCTGGGCGTGTACCTGGACCTGGCGCGTGCGTGGTACAAGAGCCTTGTCGCCATCCGTGCGGTGCACGCGGGCGAGGCGACGGCTGTCGCAGGCGGCATGGACGAGCCCGATCGGGCCGCGGAGGCGGACAGTGGTGCGCTGGTCGCGGAGGTGGTCTCAACGGTGGTTGCTGTGCAGGCGGTGGGCGGACTCTCCCTCTTTAGCAGAGCCGACGAGGTGGAGCCCAGTAACTTGAACTACTGCTACGTCTGCATCGACCCGGTGGAGGCGGAGGTGGTGGTCTGGTACCACTGCCTCTAGCGCCACCCACGCACTACGCTTCCCTTTCCTTCTTCTTTTTTTTGTGTGTGCGTAGCCTCGTTACATCTTTGTTTTTTCCTTCGCACGCATATATGCGGGGGGAGGGTGAATGATGCTGGCAATGACGCTTGTGCGGAGAGACGGACCAAGGGAAATCCAGCAGCACAAAGAGGTGTGGGGGGGGGGCGATGAATCCCGTGGACGCCACCTGCGCGCCACTGTGTTTTTTTTTCCCCTACTGTTTCTGGTCCCGAGCAGGGGACTTCTTGCCGCTGGGGGCTGGGGGTGGACACACAACTCACCACTTTCTTTGCTTCCTCGTTGTTGCGGTGGCACAACACAAAACAACAACAACAACAACAACAACAAAACAAAAAGCTCCTCTGCTCGTGTCGATTGCACCGGCAAGGCGGGTAGTTGGCGGCATGAAAAGCAAATACGCACAGGTGGAGACGATCGGCAACGTGGCCGGGCGAGTCATTATTGTGGGCGACATTCACGGCTGCCTCACCCAACTGCAGGAGCTGTTGGCGGCCGCGGCCTTCGTAAAGGGCAGGGATGCGGTGATCAGCGTTGGGGACCTGGTGAACAAGGGGCCGGACTCGGTCGGCGTCGTGCGTCTGCTGCGGGGCATTGGCGCACGCGCGGTGCTCGGCAACCATGACGCCAAGCTGCTCAAACTTCGGAAAAAGTTGCGCAAAAATGGGGCGCTCACCGGGAAGCAAAGAAGCTCGAGTTTGGCCCTGCTCGCCACGACGCTGCCGCAGGATGTTGAGGAGTATTTGTCACGCCTGCCGCACATTCTTCGCATCCCCGCCCACAACCTGCTGGTGGTGCACGCGGGCCTTCACGTCCAGCGCCCTCTCGAGCAGCAGTTGGTGGATGAGGTGACCACGACGCGCAACCTCGTTGCGCACGGGCCCGGGCCGCACACCGCGTCCGAGGATACAACCGAGGGCGTGCCGTGGGCCTCGCTGTGGCGAGGTCCGGAGACGGTTCTCTTTGGCCACGACGCCAGACGGGGCCTCCAGCGGTACCCGTACGCGATTGGATTAGACACGCGGTGCGTGTACGGCGGGGAGCTCACCGCCGTCGTCTACCCCGGCGAACGCCTCATCGCCGTGCCTGGCTGGTGTTCCCTGCCGTCGAAGGTGTGAGGGGCATGTGGGGCATCTGTTTCACGTGGGAAGCCTGCATGTTCCATTCCCTTTTGGGCGTGCGACACGCTCGCGCGGGTTCACGCAGACGACAATTTGTTTCTATTTGCCATCCCGGGTGGCGCCGGAGCTTCAGTGCACCTGCGCTGACGCCTGCGAAGGTGTACCGCAGCGGAGGAGGGGGGGGGGGAAAGGCGAGGCGCAGCCGTGAGAAGGGACATGGATAGTTCCCCGCATGGACGAGTTTTTTTTTTGTTGTGTGTGTGCTCACTCTTGCTCTCTCTCCATTTATATTTTTCTTTCTACGTCTCCTCCTCTCTGTGCTTGAGGTTGACTCTCTTGTTGCTGTGTCGGTGCGTCTCTGCTGCTTCAGCGCGGCTGAGGAGCCAATTGTTGTAGCTGCAGCCTTTCCGCTTTCCTCTGGGTCTTCATTTATCCTTTGGGCTGCGCCAGTGCTCTCTGCATGGCGTTCTCCGTGTGTTACGTGACGACCCCGTCGATGGAGGTGGCGCGGGAGCTCTCGCGGCGGCTGGTCGTGGGCAGGATGGCGGCCTGCGTGAACATCATTCCCACCGTGGCCTCCGTGTACCAGTGGGAGGGCCGCCTGCAGGAGGAGAGCGAGTGCCTGATGATGATAAAGACGCAGACGGCGCGCGTCGAGGAGGTCGTCGCGGAGGTGACGCGTCACCACCCGTACGACGTGCCGGAGGTGATCAGCGTGCCGATGGGGCCCGGCAGCGCGGGGTACCTGCAGTGGGTGGCGGCGTCCACAACGCCGGGCTGAGCCGGCGCGGGCGCCTCCGCCGACGCGTGGGTGAGAAGCGGGGGGACTGCGTGTGTGCGTGTGTGTGGGGTGGGTGTCTACACCCGACGCTGCTGCTTCTCCACTCTCCCTTTCCTTCCTCCTCTGTCTCCGTCTGAGTGTGTGTGTGTGTGTGTGTGACGGGGCACGACGCCTCCCCCACAGTTTTTTCGTGTGTTTTTTCCCCCCTTTTCGCCTTTTTCTTCTCTTCGCCTTTGCCGCCTCTCTTCCGCGGCCGCTCCCGCAAAAAGTACCACAACCGCAACTCCGCGAGGAGCACCACGAGCGAGCGCGGCCGCCGATTGCGTACGGCTGTGCACACTCTTTGCGCCCCTCGACGAAGACCCGCACGCTTGCAAGCGACGCAGCAGCAGCAGCAGCACCCGCTGCAGGAACCACGCGGATGGCCAACGCGCCTGTCGTCAACAACTACTACGTCCACGAGGACGCGCAGGTGCCGGTTCCGCTCTTCTTCACGCCGAATGTGTCGATGGAGGCTCTCGCACTGAGCCAACAGACGAGTGCCTCCGGCCTGCGTGGGAAGCGCGGGCGGGAGCAGACGCGGCGCGAGTATCGCGTCAACGGCGTCGCCGTGAGAACGGCAGGCCCCGCTGCGGCTGAGAAAAGTCTTCAGGGCGACGCCATGGCTGTGGACCCGTATGCGAAGGGCCACCAAGGCCCGCTGCGGCCCATCTCCAGCGAGGAGGAGCGCTCCCTCCTGGACGAGTCCATAGACTACTACAGACGCGCGAAGCTCCCACGAAAGGAACCCCTGACGTTGCCGGGCGGCGAGGGCGCCTCTGCGGAGAACAGTGCCGCCGCGCTGCGCGCTGAGCTGCGGCGACTGCAGGAGCAGCATGACCAGCTAAGCAAACTTGTGGAGGAGACGCGGGCGGAGCTGCAACGCAGCCGTGAGGCGCTTGAGCGCTCGGAGGAGGGTGCGCGGCGCTGCGTCCAGGACCTGCGCGTGGAGGTGGCGCAGCTGCAGAAGCACGTGGAGCTGATGGATGGGCGGCAGTCGTCGCTTGAGGGGACCGTCGGGTCCTTCAGGGGGCTGCAGGCGCTGGTGGACACCGTCCGCGGCGACGTCGCCGCGCTCCGCGGTGAAGTGAACCAAAAGTCTACCGCCATCGCCCTTTTAGAGAGGTCCGTCGACGACGCCAAGAGGCAAACGGCGGCCCGCCCAGCGGCGACGGAAGTGCCGTCGTTCGCGCGCCCTCCCGTGAACCCCACCGCGACGGCGACTGAGGCCAACCCTGCAAAGGCCTCAGCAGCGCCAGCGAACCCTTTTGCATTCGGAGGCGGCGCCACCGCCGCGACTGGGACGGGGCTCGCCTCTGCTGCGAAGGCCGATGCAACTCGCTCCGGGCCTGCAGCCGAGCAGACGAATCCCTTTTCGTTTGGTGGAGCCGCAGCAAGCACGCCGGCGACCGCGCCGGGGTTCGGGGCTCCCGCAATGACGCTGAGGACACCCGGCGAGGGCTCCGCATCGATGCCCAAGAATCCGTTTTCGTTCGGCGCACCCTCGGCGAGTGCAGCGGCCGTGACTCCCTCCGGCCCCGGTGGTGCGACGACTTTGACCGAGCCCGCCGCAGGAGAGGCGACAGCGACTCTGGCGGCCACCGCCGCCGCAGCTGCTCCGCCTAGTGGCGCCGGCAGTGCACCCGCCCCCGCCTTTGGCGCCAAGGCAGCGGAGGCGGGCGGCAACTCCGCTGCCAACGAGGGGTTTGGGTTCCCAACGGAGTCCGCCAGGCCGCCACAGGCGCCGTGGCCGACTGTGGCCCCTCCCACCGCTGCCGCCGGCTCCAATCCCTTTAGCGCCTCCTCGGGGGCGGGGGCGTTTACGGCTTTTCCCAGCGCCTCCAACGCGACGGCGTTTTCTCCGTTTGGGTCGACGGGTGCTGCCCCCGCGGCGCCGTCAAACCCGTTCGCTGCGCCCGCGTCCGTAGGCGCTCCCGCCGGCGCCGCCTCTGGTCTGCCGGGCGCTGCGTCGTTCGCCCAGCCATTATCCTCCCCCGTCGTGTTCAACATGGGCGCAGGGCCGGCTGCAGGCGACGAGTCCTCCGGTCTGCAGCACAAAAAGCGGCTGCGCAAACACTACTAGCGCCGTCTGCCGCGACGCCGCGGCGGTCACTGGCGATGCGGGGGAGGGGGGCCGTCATGTGGTGCACATCTGTTGGGCGGCCGGTTCTGGCTGAGGCGGTCAGTGGAGCAGCAGGAGGCGAAGCGAGGGCGCGTGCGTGCGAGAAGCAGAGAGAGGGAGGGGAAAGAAGAAAAGGAAATAAGCAGAGGAGCCGTATAGCAGGCGCAGCTCAAACCGTGCAACTGCCGCCGCAAAATATAAAAGAAAAAGAAGTAAACGGAAGAGGCATGAAATATATATATATATATTTATATTTATATAAACAAAGCCCGAAAAGGGGAAGTAGGGTGGACCGAGTCGAAGAATAAAGAAACGGAACTTATTCCTTTTTGGCTTACTTTTCGTTTTCTTTTTTTTCCCCCTTCCTGCTCCTGTGAATAGGGCTCGGGGGCGGCTCAACGCCGTTTTTCCCACACGATGGACGGACAAGCACGCAGCTGCACCGGGGACACTCGTCCCTTAGTTTGCAGCCACGGAGGCCTTCTCAGTGAAGACTGCTGTGCCCCCCTCTTCTTATGCTCTGCTGCTGCTTCCGTGCGCGCTGTCACTCTCGCTTCTGTCGCTTTTCTTCCGCCGTACACCCCCTTTAGTGCTCTCTCTCTCTCACACACACACTTACACACACACGCACTCCGCACGGCAGTTGACAGCGGGGGGCGGGAGAGTGGGAAGAGGCATAACCGGCAGTGAGAACCAACGCCGCCGGCCACCGAGTGGAGCGTGCGGCGGCCGGGGCACGTTCAAAATGCGGGTGGGCGTCGGTGCATTTCGAAGGACGCGGTCCTCACCACTTGCCCGGCTCGCCCCGCAGGCATCGACGAGGGCTGCGGCGTCGGCACCGACCCGCGGCACTTCGGCGACGGAGGAGTTTTCTTCTGTTGCCCCGCCAGCCGATAGCGCGGCGGAGGGCCATGCGGCGGGGGGGCTGGCTGCAGCTGCGGCCGCGGTGGAGGCAGACGGCGAGCAATGCGGTTCCCGCCCCACCGCCACGTCCAGGCAGCCCACCGTAGTCAGCGCCGCGGCTGCGATGGCACCGCCGCCCTCGTTAGCTGCCGCGGCACCAACACCGCCACAACAGCGCCGCCGACCACAGTTTTCGTTTCTTAGCCATCCAGACGATCGCCCCGCACGCACTGCCTTGTCTGTCCATGTGGTGCCAAACAACACACCGAAGCCGCTGCTTCCCATGTGGGCGTCCAGCCTCACCTCACCGCTGTTGGGAAAGCAGCGTCTGCTTGTCGAGAACTGGATCTCCACGGACAGTATGGGGACAGTGCCGGAGGAACAGGTCGCGGAATTCCTTGCTTGGTTGCGGCGGCTGTGCACAGCCCGTGGTCATACCCTGTTTCTGCAACAGCTTGAGGATAACGTTGAGTTTTACTTGCGAGCGTACCACACACGTGGCCTGATTGCCCGCAAACAATTTAAGGCAGGTGAGATGATCTTGGCGATTCCTCTTACA